>NW_006239515.1:165479-188371 GCF_000226075.1 Solanum tuberosum | reverse complement strand
ACCCCCAATCCAAACCAAATTCTAGTGCTACAATCAACAAACTTATGAAGGACTAAACTTCAAGAAACACATGATCACCAAAATAAACAACAATTCTAAAACCAGTGTAAACTTCAACAGAAATCAAGAAACCACCTTGTCCAAATTTTGACCAGCTCAACATAGTTCATAAGCATTAACCTCGGCGGCGGAGCTAGGATTTTCACCAAGGAGTTCAACATATACTATATTTACATATAAAAATTCAGATGAATCCCCTCGGCCCCACCTGACTCCGTTCGTGATCAAGCTTTCCAATTCTTAGAAAAACATTTAAAGAAGCAACAACCCCCTCACCCCCAAACAACAACCAAACTCTAGTGTTATGATCAAATTGAGATAAAACAAGAATGTAAACAAAAGGGGTATACCTTAAAAAGTTTGCAGGTGAAGTGCTGGTAAAGATTTGAATTGCTGAAAGATAAGGAACATAGTATTGAACCAAAGTTTCCCCTGTATCCAATCTAATAGGTATTCCAGCCCCATAAGCACTCCATTCATCAAAACAATTCCAAAGATCAGCCAACTTGAAATATTCCACCTTTTCCGTTTCCCATGGATGCCATAGCCTATTCAGGTTTCTAATCTCACTCTACACCAACAAAAACCAAAAAAATAATAATCATATAAACACAAAATTATACACACAATCAAGAAATAAAATTTATCAAATAAAAAACAAACCTTGGCTAGAAACTGAGATGGGACTAATGGGGTTGTACAATTAAGAAAACAATCAAGATTTGATTGCATTGAACCCTTTTCCATTGTCATTAATTATACAAAAGAAAAACACAAAAAAGAGAGAAATTGAGAAAAAAATAAAAGAAAAAAAAAACAGAAACTTTTTCTCTCTCTCACCAAAGAATGAAAAAGAGTCAAAAAAAAAAAAAACAGGGTAAGAGAAGAGGGGAGATAAAAACGGGATTTTATGTATTATATATGGAAAAACAAAACATAAAGTTTTGATTTTTATGCTTCCGGTGACCGGAAACCGATGATTCCGGCGAGATTTTCTGACAACAGTCAAAACCCACAAGCTAAAATTAACAGTAATTTCAGCTAAAGCTTTTCAAGATTACTCAAACCCAAGAAAAAACAGAGACTTTTCTTTGATTTTCAGAGAAATTAACACAACCCCACAAAGCAAAAATATTACCCGCGAGTTCCGGCAAATAGATTTAAGAAGAAAATGAGAAAAAGTTTGGACTTTAGGAAGACATTTGTGTGACGCGAAGAAAACAGCGGAAATTAAGGTGGTGAGATAAAATTTTATTAGACTCTTTCTAATATAAAGGGATGACGAGTACGACTCGTTAAGACAAAAGACTGTTGCTCGGATAATAACGACTTATGAGTGTGATCAAGACTCGTTAAAAGACGAGAGGGAGTTGCTCGGATGGTAAGCATTCTTCATTTTCAATTCGAAGGTTGCAAGTTCGAGTGACCAAGGAAGCAAAAGAGGTGAGAGCTCCTAGGAAGTTAAAAGGAAAGGAATCCATCCATAAGTATTGAGATACAATGATAAGTCTATTTTAAAATTTATAATTGAAGGTTTTAAATTTAACTTTTTTTTTATATAAAAATATTATTTTTATTTGGAAGCATTATAATGTTTAATATGAATTTAAATTTTAATATAAATATTGAATAGAAAATAAGTAATAAAGATATACACAAGAGAAGGGGTTTACATAAATATATTCTTTTTTGTATTGGTATTTAAAAGTTATTTGCAAATTATTTTTCTTATGTTTAATGATAAAATTTGAAATTAAAATATCCTTAGTTGAGTGTCAAATATAGTAAAATAATTTGATAATTGTGACATGAAAATTATAATAAATCAACAAGATTTTACACTATATTCAATCTATAGTTATTATGTTGGTCAAACTTACAAACTCTTTTCAATTGTTATGGTTTCAAGTTTAATAGCAGTATCACACAAATTACGACAAACTGATAAAATTTAATGTTATGTATAAAATATTTGAAAATTACTCGTAAATCATATTGAATCAATATAAATTTTTCTATTGACTCTAATTATATTATAGCTCGTTCATAGGCTTGTAAAAATATGTTAGGCTTCTATAACAAGGGCAAATATGTCTTTTGACTGATTAGACAATTTGATTTACTAGTGTTTTTGGTCCCTTAAATTAGACACATTTAGTTACATTTTTAATTTCCTTACTTACGAATATTTATAAATTATTAACTATTTAATCATTCATGATATGTAAAATTGATACATTTACTTCATATTTAAAGGTAATATATTCAATTATGGTCAAAATATAACATATTTTAAAATTTAAATTACATATTGTTATTAATTGATGATTAAGTATATTAAATTATATGATTTGTGTGTGTAAATAAGACAAGAGTTTTAAAGATCTAACGTTAATTAGTTGCATGTCTATTTCAATCATTGATGAATGTTTTGTTTTATACTTTTGTTTCTTTCTTTCTTTCTTTTATGGTTTTATTTCTTTTAGGGAAAAGGCTCAAATATGCCATCGAACTTTTAGAAAAGGCTTATTTATGCCATCCGTTAAAAGTTTGGCTTATCTATGCCATTACCCTTTAAGAAAAGGCTCATTCATGCCATTATTTTTAACGGTGGTTTTGCAAAAACCATTTTTACACGTGGCCAATTATAATTCGGCCACGTCATTTTTTTTTTTATAATCAAAAATCAAAAATCTGGAATGAGCCTTTTCTTAAACGGTAATGACATAGATGAGCCAAACTTTTAACGAATGGCATAGATGAACCTTTTCTAAAAGTTCGATGGCATATTTGAGCCTTTTCCCTTTCTTTTATTATTATTACTTTTGGAAACTTTTGAAATATAGCATAAAGTAGAAAATCTTTTTACCAAATATTTCGTATTCCCTCTATTTCCTTTTAAAGTATTTTTTAAGAATTTAACACATTCACTAAAAAAAACTTAATAATATAAATTAAATAAATTTTTTATCAAAGGTCCCTTTAATGCATATTATTATGCACAGAAAAATGAAAAAAAAAATGAAATACTTTTTAGAAAGTTATTTAACATTTATTAAACAATGATAATTGTAGAATATTTTTAATATCTTCTTGATTTAAAAAAAAATACTATTTAGATAATAAATTAGAAAGTGCTAAAATATCACTTGAAAGGGGGAAGTAATTACATTATTTTTTATATAAAGGCAGATCTAGAAGATCATTTATGAATTTATATAAATTCAACAACTATTAAATTAACTTTTATTTATCGAACACCACCCATAAACTTATGTTTTGAGAAATTTATAAATGAATATATTATCGTGCTTAACTATCCTTCACCTACCATAGTATAGAACACTCCTTTTTGGTAACTAAACATAAAGCACATTAATTCCACCTTCCCACGTTTTTAATCTTAATCTATTTATTTTTAAAATGGCAATTTGAAAAATCAGAAATATTTTACATTTAAAATTGGTTAACTTAGGCCAACACAAAAAACGAGACAAGAACTAAAATACTCTTTTTTATATTAGTAAAAACAAAGTAACAAATTCTTTTGAATAAAAAGTAATGTAACTTTTGTGACATGTGTTAAACGCCTTTGTATTTGTGTGAGATATTTGCTGGGTTATGAAGGGTGATTAGTGTGTCATGCGGAAGCTTATAATTGCAATTCATAGACATGATAAATCAGATAACAAAAACTTATATGAAAAACATAATATTGTTATATGAAAATTAATATAAAAGAAAAAAAATATTAAAACTGATGAGAGAATAAATTTCCCATAAACTAAAGTCTCTAAACGACTATATTATAGATTCTATTGTGTTATGCTATGAGAATAGGGATCTTCAATTTATAGATCTCAAAACTATTCCTCTAAGGAAATAATAAACTAAATATGGAAGAAAATTATATTTTCCTTTCAGAAAAAGTTCAAGTATTTATGGTAATACTTTGACTTTTCTTTAAGAAAATAAATAAACTTCAAATAAGAAAAGAAAATCAGCGCAAAACCCTAACAAATCTCCCATTTTGGCCGGATTGTCTTGACAAAACTTGATCCACCTTCTTCACATGCATGATAATCTTCGTTGTTCACATAGTCTTCATCACTGCTGCTTGACATGGTTAAAAAATAAAGTTTAAAATATATGAGTTAAAAATGATTTAAACATATTTTATTTTTATTTTCAAAGATGCAGCAACAGGAATGTTGAAAATATGGTTTTAATATTTTCTCCACATGTAGATGGACAAAAATCTTCTTTATCATCAAATTAGTTACAAATTGATTTGAAACCACTTGAGCCTATCTTCAACCTCACTTAAGCATTAAATCATTGAACCATCAAATATTTGAACCATGTGCTCTGATACCACTTGTTGGGTTATGAATGGTGATTAGGGCGTCATGCGGAAGCTTACAATTGCAATTCATAGACATGATAAATCAGATAACAAAAACTTATACGTAAAACATAATATTATTATATGAAAATTAATATAAAAGAAAAAATATTAAAACTGATGAGAGAATAAATCTTTCCATAAACTAAAGTCTCTAAACGACTACATTGTGGATTCTATTGTGTTATGATATGAGAATAGGGATCTTCAATTTATAGATCTGCAAACTATTCCTCTAAGGAAAGAATAAACCAAATATGGAAGAAAATTATATTTTCCTTTCAAAAAAAGTTCAAGTATTTATGATAATACTTTGATTTTTCTTTAAGGAAATAAATAAACTTCAAATAAGGAAAGAAAATCAGCGCAAAATCCTAACAATATTTAGGTCTATTTTGTTGGATTTAAAATTAGATTGATTTGAAATTAAAAAAATTATTTGAATATAAAATTTCAATTTTTCATGTTGTATTTTTTATTGTATATATGAGAAGCTTATAAGTTGTAAAAAATTTCAAATTCTTATACAATTTTATCAATGAGCAAATTATAATTCATAGACAAGATATTGAGAAATCTTAAAATATCGCATTGATAAATTAAATAACATATTTCTTTGTTTCTTTCATTAATAAATGTGTGTTATTACAAACTTTTAGATACTTATAATTTCATAAACATTTAGTATTCAACAATAAGTTTTAAATTGCATTTTCTCTTGTAAACATGAAAACCTCACCATTTATGTAAACTATCAATTTTTTCATAATTGCTATATAATTTTACCAAATGAACAAATCATAGTTCATAAAATAAGATATTGAAATATTCAGAGGCAATGCATTAATAAATTACATATCTCCGTATACTTTTTTATAAATATTAATGATGACAAATTTTCAAATACACATAATTTTATTAAAAAAATACTAATTAACAATATATAGTAGGAACTATTATACTTTAAGATAACCATTTCATATGGTACAAACAATCTCTACACATCAAATATAAATTATTTAAAAATAAATAAATTAAAGTGATAATTTTATTTATTTTCTTACAAAATAATACTATCAATTGTACACAGAATTGTTTGTGATGGAACATAATTGGGAAAAGCTTTTCTCTTGATTCGCTAATAATATTGGAATCCTTTCCTTTTATTGATTCTTCGAATCTTGCCAAAAACCAAAGCAAATTGATTGAATAATTGGAGTAAACAATCCTTCAATTTCTTTTCTTTTCTCTCTTTCTTCTTCTAATGATCAATGTCCAACCTATATTATATCTATTTTAGAGTTCTGATTAATTTAAACTTGTACTAACTCAAGGCTCATTAAGAAGGAAATTGCTCTCCTAGAAAAAAAATCGAATCCTGACATTTCTTGTTAAGGACAAAAGAATGAGATAACTTATAGCCTTTTGAAAACTTTTTTACTAATGAACAATAACTAGAAAAATTTATGGTAACAATCAAAACAAAAAAATTTATTTTAATTGTTAATTACACAGGGAACAAAATACTCTCATATTAAGAAGTTAAAAGTTAAAGAAATGAGGACGTTGTGATAAATGTATGAGCATATTAGGAAAAAAGAAATTAGTAATGAGGATATTTGAGACAAACTGTGAGTGGTTTTGATGGAGGACAAGAGATTGAACGCAAGGATTGAGATGATTTGGACATATGAGGAGAAGATGTACAGATGCCCTCGTGCGACGAGTGAGATGTTGATCATGATGGTTTCAAGAGAGACAGAGGTAGACTAAAGAAACATAGAGGGGAAGATGATTAGAAATAACATGACACGGTTTCAGCTTGCTGAGGATATGACTTTAGATAGAAGGTTATAGAGAGTACGAATTAAGGTAGAAGGGTAATAGGTAGTAGTTGTAGGATTGCACCGGTAGTTGTTTGTCTTTTAATATCTGTTACTACTTTTTTTTTTGTACTTCAACTATCATTTTATTTTGTTGTAGTTGTTGCCTTTTTACTATGTATTATTTATTGCTACTATCTAATTTTTCTTGTATTTCTGTTACTCTTTTTGGATTGCCTTGGATTAATCTTTAAGTCAATGATCTATTGAAAACACTCTCTTTATCTTTGAGGTAGGTGTAAGGTCTGTCTATCTATTTATATTTATTTTTTAAAAATAATTATTGTTATATTTTTTTTTCATTTGATAGACTCGGTTTAAGAAAACCAATAACATATAATGCATGATATTTGTTTTAAATATATTTAATATTTAAACTTTAATAAATTAAAATAAGTAAAATTTTAAAATTGGCCGAACATACTATAAGTTTCTCTATATATGGTATATAATGTCTTCAGTATCAAGTGTATATTTTATAATTCTCTGTAAAATTATGTCGTTCAAAAAACTTTACATGTATTATTAATTTAATTTAAATTTATGAGATAGGATCTAGTATGTCCTATTATCAAATTATTGTTAGACTAGTACAAAACTAATAAATCCAAAATTCCAAATCTAACATTCATTTAAGTTGTCAACATCGTACGTACTTTAAGATAAACTTCGTCCCAGTAATAAAAGAGATATTTAGTGGGAAAAAATTTCTTCTTAATGACAATATTTAGTATTTTAATTATCTTTAGCAGTAATTGAGGTAACGTCATTACATTGAGAATTGCTAAAGCTTTTAATGATGTTTATATAGAATGTTGGTCAATGGCGAAGCTAGGAATTTCATGAAGGGTGTCCAAAAATTGCACAACAAAAGGTCTTTTTTAAAAAAAGGAAAAGAATTGTTGCTAGTGAGATTCGAACATGCGACCACTAACTCATTTAAGGTGTTTTAAACCCATTAAAATGGTCCAAAAAAATAGGCTACAACAACCTACTATATGAAGGGTGTCCAAAATATGTTATTTAATAACTCCGTGTATCATTTTACTTGTATATACGGTATTTTTTTCCGACGAAATTGTACACCCTGACTTGCATGTTCTTACGCCCCTAATGTTGGTTATAAATATTATATTATATTATTACCGCTAAATAATTATTGTAATATCTTTTATTTTTTAAAGTTTTATCTGCTCTTATAATGATTGGTTTTTGTCACGACCCAAACCATCGTGATTGGCACCCACACTAACCATCCGGTGGGAGAACCATTCATACTAATTAGCTAACCAACTTAATCAAATACTAAAGCATTTAAGGTACGAAAGCAAGTTTAAATGCTAAGGAAAAGATAGGGAGTTCCCATAAACTCCAACAAAAGTCTAACAACCAAAACTAACATTGCGGAAGTAATACCTAGAACCTAAAAGTCAGTGTACCAAAACATCTAAGGTTCGATCATAAGTCTAAACAAGAAGGGGTACAACCCCATACTAAGCATAAGAAATTTAGAGAACTAGTCTAAGTATGGAATGTGGACATAAATAGAAAGAGAACTCATGGCAGCCCGGAAGAATTGGCTCATCCTTGAATTCGAATGATCACTGATCTTCTAAACGAGGTATGTCAATAGCCGCTTGAAGATGCCCTATACTCAACAAAGAAAGAGCAAGTGCAATATCAGTACACAACCACAATGTACTAGTAGGATCACGTGGTGTGAAACACATGCAAGTAACCATAACATTATAAAACATGCATATACCAAACATATACAATATCAACATCACTTACGAACAATAGAGCATTTCACAATTTTCAAGATATACAATTTGGTTATCATTTTAGAGCAACAAACAGTCTTTCAACCTCAATTTCCATTAGATATGAACATAATCAACACAAGTAGATACACAACACATTTCAATGGTCCTCTCATGGAACCCAATTCAATGGTCCTCTCATGGAACTCATACCCAAACTGTTAGTGTACCGGTTCGTGGTACCCGATCCAATGTTTATGCCGAAACGTGGCAATTGATCCCATATTTATGTCGGAATGTGGCAACCGATCCAAGTTAGTGTGTCGGAACATAACACCCAATCCATTCAAAAAATCACAATCACAATGTATATTCTCACAATCATACAACAAGAGGTGATTCATGACATACAATTATTCAATTATCCTCATTTACGATTAGGGTGATCAATAATGCAACATTCGCATACATACAATAATTATAATGAGCAATTGCAAATATATATCACACCAACGTGAAATCACAACCATCACCTACCTCGAATCCAAGTTTGAATCCCCTAAGGCACTTGAATCTTCCCTTTTCGGATTCTTTTCGCTTGTCTAGGTCTACAAATAATTAATATACACAAGGATCAAACAATCAAAGGTCTAATTATCTGGATTATAACAAACTCAATAACCCTAGACCAAACCCAAGATCTTAATACCCAGATTAGGGCTTTTCCCACCATAATTTCCAGATCAAAACCCTCCCCCATCGATAATCACCTACAAATTTACATTCTACAAATAAAAAAAATGGATTCAGAGAGTTAAAACCTTACCTTTAGCCTCATGGAAAACTGTCAAGAAAGCACTTGGGGTTGTCTCCTAGCTCTCAAAGTCGAAATTTGCAAAATAAAATGATTTTGGGGTTTAGTTTCGACTTAAATCACGATTGTCCCGATATGGCGGCCCCCATCTTGCAACGACGGCCCCACCCTGGAGGGAATAATCCCGCTACAGCGGCTTGGACGGAAACAGAATGTCAAATTAAGAGCTCCAAACCCCCATTTCACAACACACCTTCATCCCACGACACTTAGAAAACACCCGTTCACGCTAAGATCAATTTTGGGAGTTCTACTCGTCCGAATTCAATTCCGTAAAGTCGTACGGGTTCCTTAACGCCTTAGTTATCCAATCACACAATCAATTTCATTATTACATTTCTCATTCATTATCAGATTTTCCTAGACTCGCCTGACCCCGATTTCGTCCAAATTTGGACTAGGCTAGGAAATTTCAAGTTACTACTCAAAAGTTTTTCTAGTCCAATTCTTTCCCTATTGGCTTTTCCCTAACGATGGAATCAGGTCGTTACAATAGATACCAATCTACCCATCACTCGTCCCCGAGTGATCAACTAGGAAAGACTGGCTAAAGTAAGAGTATAGTAGTATCTAAATCGTTGAATCACTGGGGATACTTGTCCTGCATACTTTTTCTATCGACTCTGGGCTGCTAAAAGCTTAGCTTGGATACTTCTCACATTGTCTTGAACATCCGTCACCAAATCAACTCCCAAAGGTTTTACATCTTCAGCCCCAAACCACCCTATGAGTGATCTACACATCCTCTTATACAATGTCTCAATGAAGTTATCACAATACTCGAGTGATAATTATTGTTGTATATAAACTTAACTACAACAAAAGCTATCCTCAATAACCACCAAAGTTGATCGTACTCACGTCTATCACATGTTATCAAGGACCTTGACACAATCATCAGGACTAATCCTTTCTCACATAAGCATGATAAAATTCTAAATCAATACTCGCTACAATTAGAGGTGGACTTGAACCAACCAACACACACTCATAATACTCAACCAATCATAGTTCTTATCAATATCTCCTTCTCACAACATAAATTTCCATGAGCTTAAGTTACAAAATTTGATATTTAGATATCAGATACTCGTCGAGGGATATGTTCAATCATACAACCCTCTAACCATACTATCGAATGCTAGATTTAGCAATTATGATTGTAGATTACCCTTAAGAACAATAGAATTGGACTCAATGATCCCCGCATTCATCCACACACAATCAATACATGACCTCGATGACTAGACGAATATTAAGATTGTCGGACAACCATGATCACACAAGGTAGCTCTTCTATGAATTCTCATAAGCAAGTGGTACATGTCGAACCACTAAATACTTTAACAACTCCAAGACAACACCAATTATGTCATTCGAAATAACCAAATCATTTCACTCAACTAAGAGAACATCACAGGATTTAGTACCCCTGATCCACCACTAGGGATCTACCCACAAAAGTGAAAACACACTATAGCATAGCTAGTGAATCATACTCACAATACTAACAACCATCATAAACACTCCGACCATTTACCTTATTATAAACCAACACTTTTAAAAAATGAAATCTTTCTTAGGTACTTAACAATCAATAGTAGTAAACTTACGACTCAACCCAGGTGTAAGTCCTTTCAAATGCTCAATACTGGATACAATTGATCATTTCTCACCTTGCCATTCATACCTTGACAAAATACATCACCACGAATGTAGACTTACAATGAAAAATCTAAATTGTAATTTCCATCGTATAACACAATCCCTTTCTCTATCAACATTAGCTTGTACCCTGAATATTTTTATGAATTCATGGATCTCCGTTTATCATTGATCGCATCTCCATCAATCTTACAATATATTTCGCTAAAATTTCAATCATACTCATTACTAAACTCAAAAACAAAAACCAAGCATTTATCATCACACTCGAGCTAATGTCTGTTCACTTATTTCTCAAGTCATTTTCAATAGTTGCCAATCAATCTTATGATATAGTTGCATTTCATCACAAACTTTTATTACCCTTATGCTCAGTCAGCCCTGACTATCACCACCAAATCAAACTTTTCATAAACACGACACCTCAAACTCAGGTATACCCATCAAATTCAAAAGACTAACCCAATTTTTATGCGCACTTTCTTACTAAAATACTTCAATTGCATTCACCCAAGTATACTTAATGGGACTTTCTTTATTCATAAGCTTGTTATTTCAGTATTAATCCACCCTTTTTATGGCTTAAGATAAAATCAACAGGCCTCATACTACCATCCTTCTTCTTAACAAACAAGACAGGAACACCCCACGGGGAAGCACTAGGAGGGATGAAACCTTAATCAAGAAGCTCCTGGATTTGAGCTTTAAGCTCTCTCAATTCTGACACCACAGGAATAGACTCAATAGAGGGGAATTCGACCTCAACATCCTGAATATAAGCCAATCACGCCAAACAATCCTGCCCCATCAGTTTTCTACCCCGTACGTCAGATATGACCTTAGCTGACTTAGGCTTGTACCCCCTTCCCACTCTAGCCTTTCCCTACCCAAGATCTCTAGAGTTACCGACTTAGCATTACCATTAAGCACATCATAATAGGGAGACAACCAAGTCATGCCTAAGATTATACCAAGTCAGTCATATCCAGCATAACCAAATCAACCCAAATCTGAAAATTCATAAACACAATAGGACAACACGATATACATGGGTGACTATGACTGACTCTTCAACTGGGGTAGAAACATGGATAGGGGCATCAGGTATATCACAAATCATGTCAAATTCAGAGACAAATCGCACGGACACATAAGATTAAGTAGAACTCAGATTCAAATAAATTGTAGTCATCCGATCACATATAAGAATAGTACATGTGATCACTACATCTGACGCCTCAACATCGGTCTTGCCCGAAAAGGTATAAAACCGAGCCATGTCATCTAGACGGGTAACCTCCTTGCCTGGCTGCACTGCTCTTCATATGCCCAGGTTTTTCACAATTGTAACACACTAAATAACTTAACAAGTAAACCTCGTTGTTATTGGAGCAGTCGTATCCTGACCTCTTCTTGATATACAAAGAATCCATTAAATCGTAGTATAACTTCGAACCTCAAATAACATAACTTAATTTCATCATTCGCTAAACAACCCATACATGTTATGACAACAATACTTAATGCATTTTCCAAAGTAATGGTGTTCATTATCTAACCATCCCTTACCAAAACGTCTTGAATGGTGTCACCTATAAACTTGAATCTACAAATCTGACCTTAATCCCTTCACAAGAGACGATAGTAGCTAGCGAGCCCCATGAAACTCTCAATTTCAGTTACAGAACTAAGTCGAACCCAATTCCTGACTGCTTCAATCCTTTGGGGATCTACCACTACCCCTTTCCTTGAACTACATGCCCCAAAAAGGCAACCGAAGTCAACTAAAATTCACACTTAGAAAATTTCGCACACCCTTTTTGTTTTTGTAATCACATAGATGCCAAATTTTCTGTTGTTTTTGACAACATTCGTTTTATTACAAAGTTTTATATTCTATCCTCGATTGCTGAAAACTGATTGGATTGCAAGGGTTAGTTTGGATTTTATAAGGAGACCTGGGAAAAACAGAGGATTCATGGCTGAGGTTCTGTCTCGCCCTATCTCGCTCTGGCTACCTCGCGCTGGTGGAAAAATCCCGCCCCAGCGGCTCAGACGGAAACAGTGCCCAGGCAATAAGTTTTTCTAGGGTTTTCTCTTTTCTAAATCTCCCAACGGGTTCCAGCTTTACTGAGCAATTTAAGATAATCCTCTGAACTAGGATAATCATTGTCTACCCCAAGTCAATCCAACTATACACAATCCAACCCATTCTCATTAATTCAACACCATAACCCATACATCCCCATGATACACCCAGACACTCACGCGGTTATTACTTAAGCGCAAGACACGTCCAGATCTTTCTTACAAATCACCTCGTACATTATCTAGACCCTTTCATCGAACTTAGTAGTGACCTTCTTTTCACAACAAGTTTCACGATACTCAACAGTTACAACTTGCATAGTTTTAATCAATTATGCTAGCGTATTGCACATATCAAGAATCAGACCCACACTTATTGTGTGCATGATCATATCATCACGTCCAAGCAAATACAACTTCCACATTCATAGGTAATTCAGGTAACAAGGAACACGCATTCACATTTTTCAAGTTACAACTCACAAACAAGCCCGATTTCTAAATTAGTTTGTTCCATAGATGGCCATTATTGGTCTCCTAGTACAAGAGCAAAATGTAAGAAGATGCACCCTCCAACCGGTCAAAAGATTATTTATCCGAGGCAGTGGATACTTGTTCTGAATGGTGACCCCATTCAACTATCGGTAGTTTATACACATCATCTTTTGCTAGTAATGGTGTTACCACTTTTGTTGCTCTAGTTCGGACTATAGAGTGAAGGAGGAAAGATATAAATTTGTATCACTTAGATATCAATTGGATTCAAGTCATAGCACGAAGGAGTAGAAAAAAGTGAGTTTTCCTAAAGTCCTATAGCCTTTCGAAGAAAAGTACGGACATTTTCGTACCGTTCCGCAAGACTCTACTAGACTCACTTTGGTACAATGTGATCAACGAACCTAGGGCTCTGATATCAACTTTGTCACGACCCAGACTATCGTGATTGGCACCCACACTAACTCTCCGGTGGGAGAACCATTCATACTAATTAGCTAACCAACTTAATCAAATACTAAATCATTTAAGGTACGAAAGCAAGTTTGAATGCTAAGGAAAAGATAGAGAGTTCCCATAAACTCCAACAAAAGTCTAACAACCAAAACTAGCATTGCGGAACTAATACCTAGAACCTGAAAATCAATGTACCAAAACGTCTAAGGTTCAACCATAAATCTAAACAAGAAGGGGTACAACCCCATATTAAGCATAAAAAATCTAGAGAACTAGTCTAAGTCCGGAACGTGGACAAAAACAGAAAGACAACTCATTGCAGCCCGGAAGAATTGGCTCACCCATGAATTCGAACGATCACTGATCTTCTAAACGAGGTAGGTCAATAGCCGCTTGAAGATGCCCTATACTCAACAAAGAAAGAGCAAGTGCAGTATCAGTACACAACCACAATGTACTTGTTGGATCACGCGACTATCTCAAAAAGTGAAATACATGCAAGTAACCACAACATTATAAAACAGACATATACCGAACATATACAATATCAACATCACTTACGAACAACGAAGCATTTCACAGTTTTTAAGATATACAATTTGGTTATCATTTTAGAGCAACAAACAGTCTTTCAACCTCAATCACCATTAGATATGAACGTAATCAACACAAATAGATACACAACACAATTCAATGGTCTTCTCATGGAACCCAATTCAATGGTCCTCTCATGGAACCCAAACTCAAACCGTTAGTGTATCAGTTCGTGCTACCCGATCCAATGTTTATATCGAAACGTGGCAATCGATCCCATACTTATGCCGAAATGTGGAAACCGATCCCATATTTATGTCGGGACATGGCAAACGATCCAAGTTAGTGTGTCAGAACGTAACACCCGATCCATTCAACAAACCACAATCACTATCATAATGTATATTCTCGCAATCATACAACAAGAGGTGATTCCATGTCATACAATTATTCAATTATCCTCATTTACGATTAGGGTGATCAATAATGCAACATTTGCATACATACATGCATTATAATGAGCAATTACAAACATATATCACTCCAACATGAAATCACAACCATCACCTACTTCGAATCCAAGCTTGAATCCCTTAAGGCACTTGAATCTTCCCTTTCCGGATTCTTTCCGCTTGTTCTAGGTCTACAAACAATTAATATACGCAAGGATCAATAATAAAAAGGTCTAATTATCCGGATTAGAGATTTTTCAACCATAATTTCCAGATCAAAACCCTCCCTCATCGATAATCACCTACAAATTTACATTCTACAAATCGAAAAAATGGATTCGGGGAGTTAAACCTAACCTTTAGCCTCAAGAATGGTGGAAAACTATCAAGAAAGCACCTGGGGTCGCCTCCTAGCTCTCAAAGTCGAAACTTGCAGAATAAAATGATTTTGGAGTTTATTTCTGTCTTAAATCGCGACTGTCCCGCTACAGCGGTCCCCCCCGGCGGGAATAATCTCGCCACAGCGGCTTACGTGAAAACAGAATGTCGAATTAAGAGCTCCAAACCCCCATTTCACAACACACTTTCATCCCACGACACTCAGAAAACACTCATTCACGCTAAGATCAATTTTGGGAGTTCTACTAGCCTGAATTCAATTTCGTAAAGTCATACGGGTTCCTTAACGTCTTAGCTATCCATTCACGCAATCAATTTCATTATTACACTTCTCATTCATTACAAGATTTCCCTAGACTCACCTGACTCCGATTTTGTCCAAATCTAGACTAGGCTAGGAAATTTCAAATTACTACTCAAAAGTTTTTCTGATCCAATTCTTTCTCCATTGACTTTTCCTTAACGACAAAATCAGGTCATTACAGTTTTAGACATCTAACCTAATTTTAATATCTTTAATATTAGATTTTCTTCACAACATTTTAGTTTTTGCATAAATACTATAGAGAAAATATTTTATAATTTTGTACAATCATATATACTAATAAAACCTATTTTTATAAATTATGTTCTTCATAGATAAGGAACCTAAAAAGACTCATCCCCCACAAATATAAGACTAGAAGCCTATGGTGCGTGAATCATGCACGAAAGATGTTAGTGGAGCCTAAGAATTGTGATGAATTTGACTTTAATATCATAACAGATATAAACATATATAATAACACTTGAATTTAGCTCAACTAAAGTTAACAGGTAAAATAAGGATTATCTAAGTCCGCATTGTTTGCAACATATTTAAAGTGACAGAAAATAAAATACAATTACAAAAAAATAAAGAAACATAATTTTATTCATCAAGATTGTGGGTACAATTCTGTTGATCCTTTGATTCTACTCTCCTAAGATTTATCCATGATTCGAGGGATGTTAGTGACGTATTTCTCGAACTAGGATGATTTAGATTTGACCTCTATATATATGAATATTTCAAGACTTTTGTGGATATTTCGAGATGCCTTTTAAGAGAATTTAGTACCCTTTATATAGGCATAAACTAGGGTTTAGGGTTGAGTGTTGACACCCAATTTTGGCTCTCCACATTTTATTTTAACTAAAGTTTTTAATAATAATAATAATAATAATAATATATATATATATATACACACACATTATGAATTTTTGTAGGAATTAAAAAAAATGATTTTTAATTATTTATTTTATTTGATAAATTTATTTCATAAATACATTTTTTTATATAAAAAATTAAATATTATATTAATACTTACTTTCTCAGTTTTCAAATTTCATGTCAAATAAATATTGGTTTTTTAAAGGGGTAACTCGATTTTTCTAATTAAATATAATTTCTATTATAGCGATAAATATTTTTTGACATTTTTTTTCAAAACTAGGAAGACTTAATTAATTAATGAGTTACTAATTTATATTAATTTTATTTTTTTTAATCACTAATTTTATCAAATAAGCTAGTCTTGCAAAATTATTGTTTTTTTAATTTAATAGATTATGGCTATTTAATAAAAAGAGGTTATAATTTAAATGGACCTAATTTGAGAAGGATTTGAGCAATCCAAGTCTTTTAGTTCGGTCAATCCATGCATGCCACATAAGAAGCACATGGATTGTGCTTCTTCAGATTCAATCTCAACCGTCCGATTTAATCGAAGGGCCCAATTTAATTCAGCATTTATATATATATATTATTATTATTATTATTATATATCTTTATTTATTTAACTCTTGATTAATTTTGACCGTCTGATCAAACGATTAGACGGCCCAAAATAACCAAGACCTTTTAACCTTCCCAAAATAGACTCCACCGCCCTTATGCTTTCTTCTATCCCAGAATTACCGCCTATACTCTGTATTTTGCCCAGAGATCACATTCACCCTCCCCTGTCATCTTTCCCAAAGATCACCTCAACGATCTTCCGTTTTCCAAAAATCGGATGCCCCAGGCTCTTCTCCATGGCCGCCCCTATGTGCTCCCCCATCCCCTTCGTCAGAGAACGTCTCTGGGCCGCCGAAAAAATGCCACCATCAGTCACTCAACCCTCTCAAATCGAGCTGAAAAGGTCGATTTTTTCTCCCCCGCATGATTTCTTTGTTGTTTCCTCTGAGAGTTGCGTTTCCAAGAATTCAAATTTTGAATTCTTGGAGCCCAAATTAGCTAGAAAAGGGAACCATTTGGTTCTCATAAAAGGGATCCGAAATCATCCAAAAATAATTCAAAAATCAATCGAGTTAAAACATACTTCAATTTTTTTAGAGTTCAAAACTTTTTCAACTTTTGGTCCTTCTCTTTCGACCTGAAATTGGAGTCCGGAGAAGAGTGATCGGAATCGTTGATGTTGGAACCCTTGTTTGCTGCCCTCAGAATGGTACTGTACCTTGCCCTTATTTTGTTCAGATTCCAGTTGGTTTCCTTTTTTTGGGTTGATTTTTGACAATTAAATATGGGTTGTTAATCTGTTTGTCTCCTACTTTTATGTATAGTGAAGTTCTTGTTTCTTATATATATATATATCACCTTTGTTGTTGCTTTGATTTGGATATGATAGGTATATATGGATGGCTGAAATGTTAATATCGTTTAAGCTTTCTCGACCACAATATAGCCTAATCTAAATTCGAAAAGTGCTGGTTTAATTTGATTATGAGAAGTGTTTGTTTGATGTTGTAGTTTTAATATTTTTACTTTCTTAGTTGACTCTCCTGTCTATTCTAAATTCGTGCTCATTTGGTTTAACATTCTCAGTAGTCATGTTGCGTCGTTTCTGTGATTTTCCATTCTAAATATGTTATATTGAGTGTTTGGATAATCTATTTTCGCTGCCTATATCTTAAAATTTAACGAACTTGGTATATGAAACTTTATGGTATGTATAACAAATCAATTTCAAACAGTGAGTGAATTGAATCAGAGACACTTGTCTCATATTGTTTTTTGGCTACTTTCCATCCCAAAGTGGAAACATGTACATAGTAAAACAAAACCAGTACTATGACCCTACTTAAATTGTTTATGTCTACACCTAATTGTATTAGTCAAAATAAATTTAAATGACTTTTTTGTCCCTTTCCCCTTCTTTACTTATTTTGATTCAACAGTTTAAATGTCATGTGCCCCTTTTTACTCCAAAGGATCTAGTGGAGTCGTCTCTAAAATTTATGAAACTGTTGGTCTTATAAAAGTTGATATCAATGTCTTGTGTGTATTCATGCTTGTTTGCATATTCACATTATTGCACCATTTAATTGATCACTAATCTTTATCTTCTTTTCGTCTTCTTATGTTTCATGTACAACGGGAGAGCTGGAGTTTTTACTTTGGAACTCATTATTGGCCTAAGATATTAGGCCAACAATAATTAGGATCATCGCAACGCTTGGAGTCTCGCAAATTAGGAGTCCAATGTCTTCTTAGTCTTTCTTTCGTTGTCCTACTTATGTTGTTTTGATATGTTGGCTAACATTTACTTACAAGTTTTTGATATATTGCTTGTCTTTTATTTTGAAGATTACTTATGTGAGCTAATATTATTTGTTTATGGATTTAGTTGAAACACTTTTAGAACAAATGATACAAAAAATATTTTCTTAAAAAATGGGTTAGCATTTTTACTTATAACATTCTTTCAGATCTTTTAAGTTGAAAAGAGAAGGCTTATAGTTTAAAAGTTTCCAAATGAAGTTTCAAAGAGGATAAACTAATATTTGTTTAGGCATAATTCATCGCTTAGACCTTCAAATGAATTTGAAAATAGTTTAAAAGCTAAAGCAATTACCCTTCAGAAATATATTCAAGGCTAAGATATTTACCCTTAAAAATACATATTTTTAAAAAACAAGTAGGGAAGTAGGCCCTTATATTTTATTAACCAAAAAAAAATGTAAATTATAAGTTAAGTTGCATTAGCTAGGCCTATTTCATATTCTTTTACATCTCCCATATCCCCTCAGACATTTGATAATTATTTAACTTAGACGATACTTTCCAATTAGGTTATTCGTTAATATTTTTTTTTATTTATAAAAGCATAACTTTTTCAATGAAGTTTAAGTTTGAGTAATATTTCAAATATTATATACCTATTTTATAAATGAAGTGTTTAAAGTTTAAGTTTAAAAATACATACTTTGAGAGTTTAAAAGTGCATTAGTTTGGGTCCAAAAAGTCCTTTTAAAATATTACTTTCAAAAGGAAAAGAAACATTATTTTAGAAAGGGCCAAAACAAATGTTATAAGTTTTGTTAGAATTATTACTTTTGTCTTAAAGATACATACGACTTAGCTCATTTTTTAAACAGTAGGACCAAAGTATTTCAAGTTCAAATTCGCAAAAAAAAATAATATTTTTCTTACTTATACATACTTATCACTACTCATTTCCATTTTTTTTTAGCACAATTGCTCCTCATGCTATTATAAATTTCCCAACTTGTTTTCTTGGTTTTTTAAAAAAAGGGGCTCGTGAAAAAAGAAAAAAAACAACTTATACAAATTTATTCATTTTGTTATCTTTATTAACCTAAGTTTGACATTTATTAGTTTTAATAATTCCTTAAAGGATCCTTAACCTTTCCCTTTAGGATAATCAAAATATCTTGCCTAGAATTACATAATTTAAATAGACCAATAAGAGTTACTTTAGAATTATTTAATTCAATATTTAGATGCACTAATTCATTATCTTTAAAATGGTTAGGCGAGTTTTTTACCTCCTTTTAAAACTAAAGGTAGAAGAATAAAGATTTGGGGATGGGACGCCAATCGGATATATATATATATATATATATATATATATTTGGGGATGGGACGCCAATAATTAGTCTTATTTTATATTCTCTACATCACCCCTTTATGAATATATATATACATATATATTTATATATTTGGGGATGGGACGCCAATAATTAGGCCTTATATATATATATATATATATATATATGTTATAATCACTTTTTTAAATCAAACATTGCAAAAAACATTTTAATCTTTTAACATGATATTTCAAAATTTTAGATATGACAACAGGTTCAAATACAAGGTACATACATATATATGTCATACACATAAAGGTATATATTCTATATTTTTCTCTATATAATCTACTATTTTTTTTAATCTTCTATCCCGAATGTTATTTATTTATTTTTTATAATTTATTCCTACACTTTACATATATTATTTTACTAAATCTAATCTATCGTTAACTTATCCTTACATGTAAATAAAAATAATAAACATTCACATGTTTTAAACTTTTACATATATATACTACACTTCATAATAAACATGTTTAAGATCACAAACCTTTATATAATATTTTAACATCTAGTATCATTTATTTTTTGTTTATTTTTTTTAGAAAACTCCATTCTATATATTTTCATTCAAATTACACATCACATATTACTACGTATTTTCACCCAACTACTATCTTATTTCACGTCTTAATAAGACGACATAGTTTGTAAATTCAACATCTATGTATTTTTAGGATAAGTTTATTATGATACAACTATATTTTTTTTTACATATGAATTCATCATATTCTACATTTTAGTACATTTATTTATTTATTTATACAATATGGTAAAATTACTACTATTAAATCTATTTTTATGGACATATATATCTCGTACCTTGTATTATACTTGTTTTTGGTTAAACTAAAAAAATTTACTTACCCTTGATTTAAAAGCAAATAAATAAATAAATTTTCATAATTATATTTTCCTAAATTGAGTTTAAGGAGTATTATTTTAAGATTAAGTGGGACCAACAAGGGTAAAAGAGGAATTGCACCTTTAAATACTTACCATATAAGGAAAGTGACATTCTTTTTGGGACTGACCAAAAAGGAAATGTTGCCACATAAAATGGGACGGAGGGAGTACTATTAATTTTATAGACATATATACGTCGTACCTTGTATTTTACTCTTTTCTTCAAATGATAAAATTTACTTACCATTGATTTTTAAAGAAAAAAATAAATAAACAAGTTTTCCTAATCATATTTTCCTAAATTGAGTTTAAGGACTATCTTCGGATAGGCTCTGAGGGATGCTTAACACCTTCCCCTCGAGTAACCAAAACCCTTACTCAGAATCTCACTGATTTCACAAATCTAAACAGAGTTTACATTTATATATTTAAAAAATGGTTTTCCTAATATTTTTCTTAAAATTTAGGTGGCGACTCTAAAACGAACTGTTTCGACTGGTTCGAAATAGGGTGCGACATTAAGTAGCCTCTAAGAATTCTAATTGAAACTAAACACACCTTCTAGAGTCTCAATTCGAATTGAATACGTCTTGTAGAGTCCCACAAAATTTCAATGTCTACAAATGCCCCCTGCTTCAGGCTTGTCGGCGTGTAGACTTGATGAAACTTAGAGACGAGGCTTGAAGTACTCATTCTTCCACCTTTGCAACTTCAGATTTTCAGATTTAATTTATGCGAGAAGAGATGAAGTGCAAATTTGGTCCCACTTGGCGTGCCAATTTGTTTGCAATATATTTAAAATGACAGAAAATAAATTACAATCACAAAAAATGAAGAAACATAATTTTATTCATCAAGATTGCGGGTACAATTCTGTTGATCCCTTGATTTTACTCTCCTAAGATTTATCCATGATTCGATGGATGTTAGTGGCGTATTTCTCGAACTTGAATGATTTGGACTTGATTTCTATAATTCGAGGGCCGTTAGTGGCGAACTTCTCGAATTAAGATGATTTGGATTTGATCTCTTTATAAATATTCATGAATGAATTTGCGGAATATTTGAGATCTTGATCTCTAAAAATACCCAAGAGTTTGTGGAATATTTCGAGATGCCTTTTAAGAGAATTTAATACCCTTTATATAGGCATAAACTAGGGTTTATGATTGAGTAGCCTATAAGAATTCTAATTGAAACTGAACACACCTTTTAGAGTCCCAATTCGAATTGAATACGTCTTGTAGAGTCCCACAAAATTTCAATATCTACACGTATAAATAGACAAAAAAAAAATCCATCGATCATCGATATAAGAGACCATTTTTTTTTGGTAATAAGATATAAGAGACTTAACAGTACCTACGACAATATTATAATTAATTTGTCACTATAAAAATACATATGGCTTACAATAAATTACTAGTACCAACTGACTAAAATATATGTGTGATTATTAATTGTTAGAACGTCGAGACAAATTAAATTAGGGACCATTCTCCCACTATAATTATTATTATTACTATATATGTTTTCTCTATTTGTTTTCTTTTGTACATAAGATTTAACATGAGATTTGTACAAAATGGACCTATAAAAATGACTTGGCAAGGAATAGGATCTTATCTATATGTAAAAAAAAACGTTTTTCCTCACATAATAAGGGGACCATATTATTAATTGCAAAAGCTAGGGGTCAAAAAGTACAAAAATAAATAAATAAATTATCTATATATCTCTATCTCTCTCTCTCTCTCTCTCTCTCTCTCTCTCTCTCTCTCTCTCTCTCTCTCTCTCTCTCTCTCTCTCTCTCTCTCTCTCTCTCTCTCTCTCTCTCTCTCTCTCTCTCTCTCTCTCTCTCTCTCTCTCTCTCTCTCTCTCTCTCTCTCTCTCTCTCTCTCTCTCTCTCTCTCTCTCTCTCTCTCTCTCTCTCTCTCTCTCTCTCTCTCTCTCTCTCTCTCTCTCTCTCTCTCTCTCTCTCTCTCTCTCTCTCTCTCT
>NW_006239515.1:160650-163844 GCF_000226075.1 Solanum tuberosum | reverse complement strand
TATATATATATATATATATAGTAATTGTTGAATCCTTTAAATTTTTTGCATATTTACTTCTTTGTATTTTGAATTTCGTTAATGAAAAATTCTAACTTCACTAATCTGATAGAGCTATATGAGAGTGCTAGGTGACCAGAAAAGGATCTCTCTCTATAGATAATATAATGATCTATCTGAACTGATCAATAAGTAAAAAAAAAATGTGAATTCAAATTTATAATGTATAAATCTGAAATTTTTGATTAAAAATGAAAAAATATGTACCACTACAGGCACGAGAATTCTTGTCTTTTGTATAGTCATTTTACAATGGTATATATACATGTTGTATTATAATAATTTGGAGATATTTTGATTTATGTTTTTTTTTCTATTTGTAGAACACGTTTATTTTCACACACGATATATCTATAATTTTTTATAATATGGTTCAGTGGGGGCTATTGCAAGGTTTTGGAAAGGGGAAAAGGAAAAATAAAAAAAGAAATACCTTTCAAAACAAACAAATAAAATAACACAACAGTTTAGAAGCAAAAATATTTTTTTCTTTTTGTTTTTGTTAGTGTCACTTATGGATTATTGCATTTTGAAAGATCTTAATCTAATTATGTGTTTCTTTTTTTCTTTTCTATTCTATACTTTGTGTATTTTACAAAATACTTTTTTTAAAAAAATAAAAATAAAATAAGGAAAAATAACTTAAATACACAACTTTAAGTTCCTTATTATTTATTTTTCCCTACTTTTTAAAAAAATACTTAAATCCCTTATTTCACTTAAATATCAAATCTGTCAGATACATAATTATTTTTACCTCCCACGTTTCACCACTCCCTATGTCACTCCTTCTTTTTCTCCCTAAATTCGCTCCAATAGTTTTTTAGTTACAGATAATTATCCAAATTGATTTTCAAAACTTTTCTCTCTCAATCCAACCCTTTTCAAACTTCTTCTTCTCCGTCATCTCTCCCAAAGTCTGTCATTGTAGCTTTCATCTTCTTCCTTCAATTTTTATTTTGTTTCGATTTCTTCTTCTTGATACATATGGATCCTGATCCTACATCAAATCTTTCTAATACTAATCGAACAATATACGACTCTGATGATGAAAATTGGGCAGAAATTAGATCAAAAAGTTTGCATGACCCATTAAACTTGATTAATCAGTCGACCAAAGATGTGCCAAAATCGTCTAAACCAAAGGGTGCAAAACCCCCCCCAAAAAAGTGCAAGAAAAACAACACCCACTATTTCCAGACCTGCATTGCCTAGAGTATGTGTTTTTAATCTTTATTTAACTTGTTTGTGATTTGTATTGCGTTTAATATTCCTTCTGTATAATGTATCAAGTTTTATAATATGACTCTGTTGAAGTCAGGTAACATGTATTTTTCTATGTATCAACTTGTTTGTATTATGTATCATACAGGGCATCCTTCTGTATAATGTATCAAGTTTTATAATATGACTCTGTTGAAGTCAGGTAACATGTATTTTTCTATGTATCAACTTGTTTGTACTATGTATCATACAGGGCATCCTTCTGTATAATGTATCAAGTTTTATAATACGATTCTGTTAAAGTCTGGTAGCATGTATTTTTCTATGTATCAACTTGTTTGTACTATGTATCATACAGGGCATCCTTCTGTATAATGTATCAAGTTTTATAATACGATTCTGTTAAAGTCTGGTAACATGTATTTTTCTATGTATCAACTTGTTTGTATTATGTATCATACAGGGCATCCTTCTATATAATGAATCAAGTTTTATAATACGATTCTGTTAAAGTCTGGTAGCATGTATTTTTCTATGTATCAATTTGTTTTTATTATGTATCATTACTTGTTGTGTAGTGTGATTTGGTGTTTTTATATAGTATAATTTTCTTTTTCATTTTGCAGTCAATCAAATATGTTATAAAAAAGGTACCAACACATGCCATAAGGTTTGATGTCCCTTTTAACACAAATTTTTTGGAGGAGTTCCAGAAGTCTATAGGGGATGATGTAATTGAACTGTTTAGAACTACAATTTTTGGACCCTATTTAGACATTCCTAAATGTAATTTTCAGGGTCAAATCAGTCAATGCTTGTTGTTGTTAGAATTGGAACAAGGCAACTCAAAAGTGTTGCATATTAGGCATGCAAATGGGATTATCTTGAAATTTGGTATCAAAGAATTTGCAATAATAACTGGTCTTAAATGTAAAGGCAATACCAAAGAATTTGAATACCTAGAATCAACTCCTTGTAGGCTATTCCAAAAATATTTTCCTGGTGCAGTTAAAAGTGTAAGCAAGAATCATCTAGTCCAACGATTTCTGATAGGCAACTGGGAGAATAATCAGGATGCACTCCAGATGGCTATCCTCTACTTTCTCCATACATTCATTTTGGCTCAAACTGGTGATTCTTCAATATCTGTTAACGATTTTTAATGGTTAAAGATGGTAGATATCAAGTATATCCTTGGGGACAGATTGCATTCACAAAGCTCATGGATTCACTCTGACAAGATTTCAATCTTAGCAAACAGTTGTATCGGTTATATGGAATGCCTTATGCACTTAACGTATGGACATATGAATTTGCATCCCAATTAAATCCTGAAATTGCTGTCAAAGAACGGAATGTCATCCCTAGAATTTGAAATTGGAGGGTTGTGGCTTTAAAGCCAAAGTTTGAAATGCTTATGACTAACATTTTTCAAAAGGTAACATTGAATCCCATTTTATGTTACATTTCATACATAATTAACTATATAGTTGTAAGGTTGCAGGTTTGTCTTTTTAAAATCAATTTTTTTTGTGTTAGGATACATAATTTTATCTCTTAATATTAAAAAAATTTGTTTTCCCAGAATGCATGTTCAAACATTGTGCCAACACCGGAGCAACTTGCAGCTTTTGATTTAACTAAAGATGAACTTGATCCCCCTTCTTCACCCACCACAACATCTATCAATCCCAAGATAGTTCAACCGAATGACATTGCTGATTTCGATGATTTCTCCACAAGACCTCCCGAACAGTTGTTAAGGAGATCATCTAGAGTGTCTGATACATCATCTCCACCACCGCCAAAAAGAAGAAAGAAAGTGGATACACCTAAAACAAAGGTGTCAGAACCCAGTCAACCAGATCAGTCCAATGTGTCATTAAATCAAACATTTTCTATTCCAGATG
>NW_006239515.1:156568-160082 GCF_000226075.1 Solanum tuberosum | reverse complement strand
TATAGTTAAGGTGATTCACCGAATCTTCTATCTCATTAATCAGTTATATATTTCAACTTTATATTCATCACTTATGTTAAATAATGTTTTAGTAACAATTATGTTAAAACCTTTTTTATTATTAAAAATTCAAATAGAGATTGATCATAATATCAGTAACCAACAACAAATGAAGCGTGTTTCAGAGCTCCAACCTACATATGAAGGTGCTCAAGTTGATACTGAAGCAAATGATCCTAAGAAGGTATCGGTATGATCAAAATTTTAAACATTACAATTTTCTTTGATACATTATCCTCTTTTTTATATATATATCATACATAATTAGTAGAATGGATAACTGATACATACAACATGCTTATATTCAGGATGATGAAGCACATCAAGCCCCACAAGCTTTAAATGAATTAAACATGGATGAAGATGGTGTTGACACAGTTCAACACAACATTCGTCATTTTATGCCTTCTAGAATAACAGTTGATACATCGGTATATTTTATCAATTATGCATCACGACACTAATATTCATTATATGCAATGATACTAAAAAAAATATAATATCTTATTATATAGGATTCTTCCACATCAACAGCAATATCGCCCTCAACTGAAGCAGCAATAGATGCACTTGTATCCGATCTAGGAAAAGTTCATATTCCTGCTAAACTATTGTGTGTTTACAATCCACAGGATTTAACTGGCAGTCATGATTTGTTGTCTGATAGTCAATTACCCACTGATATTCCAACCACCGAGATTGTTGTTAGAAGTCATTCAAAGACTCCTGCGCTTAGAAACAGGATGCCTTCAAGAATTATTCAATCTCTATACGTGACTTCTTTTGGGTCAAGTGAAAAGGGAAAACAGAGATTGAATGACGATGTTCGTGTGTATTTTCCATTTGAAGGATGTGGTTTATATATCAACCTTCGTCTAAACTAATTGATGAGTATATGCAGTGGTTAACCAAGGGGCTTCTCAAAAATCATGTCAATAAGTAAGTTTTATACATATATTTTGTAAATGTTTGGATTAACTTATTTTGATGTAACCAATTGATAATACAAATATTATCACACGAAACCATCGGAGGATAAATACAGATCAAAAGCCTCTTCTTTTGAATTTGAGATGATGAATTTTGTTGTTGCATTTCCAATGAACAAGAACTGGTTCTATGCCATGTCACAGCCAAACAAATGTTGGACTGATCACGTAAAGTTCTTAATAAAACAATTTAAGCATGTATCAGATACATTGATATAGAACAACAAGCTACAAAAAATCATCCCGGATACAATCAAATAAACTATCAAATTAGTATTTGTTTAGATTATCATTCAATGTATCAATTCTATCATAGACCTTTTTTACAAGTTTCTAATTTCGTTTATCATGTTTTTATAGCACATCGATGTTGTTTTTACTACCTCCGTAAAAATCAAAACTCCACAGCATGAATCAATACAGATACACAACAGTCAACTGCTTGTTTATCTCACACATCAAAAATACCTATGAAAGGTATTACTTGACTAATGATGATGATCTTATTAGTACCCAAGAACACATTGATCACGCTTCAGCTGTATCTGTATATGAGAAGTCAATCACTAACATCATCAAAGGTTTTGAAATCCTAGCTGCTTTACCATGACATCTTGTAGACGATGTTTACATCCCGGTTAATTGCGGTGGACAATTTCATTGGGTGCTTGCTGTTGTTGAACTGAAAAACAAAGTGATAAGGGTGTATGACTCTTCATTAGGTTCAAGGAAAAAAGCAATTCCGCACGAGATAAAAATGTTGTCTAAAATGCTTCCTTCTTACCTCATGGACAGTGGATTCTTTGAAAAAATTGAGCGAACAAGCTTTGTTGATTGTGACGCGTACAAGGACAATAATTATGGTTCACTTTTGGAGGCACAAGTTCCTTTCATGGTTGAATTTGCCCAAGACATTATGTCAACAAAAGAGTGACAGCCTGTAAATATTGTGCTTTTATTGTTTTTGAATCATGTATGATTTAAGTTTATAACTGATATTCTGCATTTTTGTAGAGACTGTGGGTTATATGTTGCTACATTTGCGGAGTATCTGAGCGACCAAATCGAATAATCATATGTTGATTTTCTTCCTGAATATCTACGCAAAAGATATGGAGCATTATTGTGGAGCTATGGCAGCGAGAAGGCTAAGGGTGCATACGTTAGTGAGAATAATGATCCACCAAAACCTAAGAGTGTAGTCACACAACCACCAGAAGAAGATTTGGTTCACGTAGTGTAGTAATTAAGTATCCATGCATAGACAATGTTTTATTTTTTTTTAGGATCCTTTTGACAATTACACTCATGTTTTAGTCTGTTTTGATACAGTATGGACCAACATACTTTGCTTATAAAAAGTTAAATTTCAAACACATTATTGCATTACATAAAGAAAAAATGCAGTATATAACATATATAGTAGCTGATACATGTTTTCATTGTTATTATGTATCTTCTAAGTAATAACATATTGCTAACAAATGGATTTTTGAAACTTTAACGTATATGATTCATTATTTATAATTACGTGCAACATAATATATATAGTATATGATAAATGATTCATAACTATTGTGTTAAATAAAATGTTTACAAA
Organism: Solanum tuberosum; assembly: GCF_000226075.1. Taxonomy (NCBI): domain Eukaryota; kingdom Viridiplantae; phylum Streptophyta; class Magnoliopsida; order Solanales; family Solanaceae; genus Solanum; species Solanum tuberosum. The sequence goes on along the minus strand of NW_006239515.1, from coordinate 157,433 downwards.
CTTAATTGTTTAATGTATGTATCATAATATATATAGTATATGATACACGTTTAATAGCTTATTGCTAACATATAGGTTGTGTATGTTTTAATGTAAATCATACAGTAACCAATAAATATATATGATACAACAAACGGTATATAATTTGATGTAGGAATTTACATTACTGAAATTATTTTATTATTTAATTCATATGATACATTAGCTTATACGCTAACCAACATTTTATTTATAATTGCACCTTAAAATTTATTTATCAGAATTAACATTGATACACAAATCATAACAAACTATTTTTTTGAACAACAATACTTATTAATAACAAAAATGAACAATACAGTCTAATTATTTTTGAACAACAATACTGATTAATAACATTGATAACTGTTTACATGAAAAATTGTTCAACAAAAACATTAATGTCATAGAAACATTATGATGATTTCACTTTTCTTTTAGAAAGAAAGTACAAGTTCTTCTGTTGTAACCTTTTTGTCCACATTGTCCACAACAATTTGTGTTCACTGTAATCTTTTCATCTGCATTCTTTTTTCTTCTTTTCCTTGATCTTCCAGCTAATCGTCTGTATATAGGTAGATATACAGTTTCAGCTACAACATCCTTAGGAGCTGACCAATCTTCCTTATCTGGCATTGGAACCATTGGAATCTCATAAGGCTGGGCACCGGACCGGAATGGGACCACCGGACCGGAACAAACCGGAACCGGAACGAGACGGTTTGACTGGGTTGTTGATCGGTACCGGGATGAATCGGACCGGAACTACCGGGATGGAGGCTCGGTTTCGTCCCGTCCCACTATATACCGGGATAGAACCGGGACGGACCGGAATGGACCGGAACGG
>NW_006239515.1:104683-155780 GCF_000226075.1 Solanum tuberosum | reverse complement strand
CCCTTATCATTTCTAGTGCACGTTCTTTAGCACGCCATGCCTGCTGGTAAGATATTTGAACCCCATATAATTCTCTAATATCAGCAATTATATCTTTTGGAGTATGAATTCTTTTATGGTTGACCAATTTGGGAGCAGTCACACCACTTACAAACCCGACTGTTGCTTGGACTTTGGTTAGTACCCTATCTCGCATTGGACACGTATGTTCACTATTGAAGTATCTAACTTTGAAAACATCAGATTTTTTTCTGCAGGAAGCCTTCATAGTCCAGCCACATTCATCCGAAAAACATACCAACACATAACTGTACAATTTTTTTCATCATATTAATACATATAGCAGTTACATGTTATAATATATAAAACACTAAAGTTCAAAGTAACCAAAGAATGATGTATTGTTTGTATCAGATTCAGAAAATAATCATTTATACACGTATCATAATTTTATTAAATGTATCAGCTATTATTTACTGTTTCAACAGTATTATCTTAACGTATCAACAATATTAACTCAATGTATCAATAATATTTTTTGAACACTCAGCTTCAAAAAATAAATAAATAATTAATCATGTATCACAAAATGACGGAATGTATCAGATACATGATTTTTGAGATTAAATTATTTAATTTTTAAACAGTCTAATCTGAACGTATCAACAATATTAACTTAATGTATCAACAAATACTGTATCATTATCAATCTACCACAAATCATATTCAACGAACTAAACAAAAATTCAAAATCAATGACTTTCTATTTAATAATGTATCATACATTAAAACAAAATAATGGTATCACCATTTATAGATCTAACGAATCCAATCACAGTTCTTCACAAAACAAATCAAATACTCGCTTACCTTTGTCTATCAGATCTCTTTACTTTGCAATTGAAGTTATTCTTTATCTTATATTTTGCCATCACATCTACGAGTGTTGCTTTATCCTTATATAACTGACTTGTCTTCACCTCTATACTTTTTGAATCAGTTATGTAATTTGTAACTTTCAATTCTGGAATATAATACGAATCACAAATTCTTGATTCAACCATCGCAAGAGCTTCTGTATCCTGTGTTGTGCCTTCTACACACGTAATTTCTCCGCATGTTCCATCAAAGTTATGTACATCACCGCCAATCTTTTCATTTGTGTCAATGCATAATGGATACATTGCAAAATCCTGGCTCACTTTTTTTCACTTCTAAATAAAGTTTAACACCCATGTCGTTCTTAAGTTTCATCGGAGACGAGTTACCTTCTACGATGTAACTAATTTCAATGTTTTTCCTTGATACATCGATATCCAACTCGACTGAAATTGCTGCTTTGAGATTCAAAAACAAAATTGATTGTCCAACAACGATTCCGTCACTTTTGTAACTTTCATATTTCACTTCGCTGAGCCAAATTCCTGAATGCCTCAGTAAAATTGATATATTCATCTTGTATCAGCAAAAAATCAGAGTTTTATTCGTATTTCTAGCTTTTTCTAAATCGATGGATGTTCACATATTGTTCTTCAATGTAGAAGGTATAATTTTGAAATTTGAAATTTTGTGATGTCTGAGTTGATTACCTATTAAGATAAGGAATGTTTAGGATCAGTTAGGCGTAATTTAAGCTAATTAAATTAACAAACTTAATTATTACGTTTTTTTCCTTTTTTAGCGCGACATTCAGTTAATTCGCGTGTATCAATGACAATGTATCAGCATTGTAGCTATGTATCAGTCGCCTACCTTTTTTAAGGGATTTTTTGTAAAATGTAAATTAATTGGGATAGGATGTAATTTATATCCTACACTATGGGATTCCTTTAATTTTTACATAAAATAAAGACTCATAGACCCACTTTGGCATTATTATATGATTCATGATGATTCTGACAGATACTGAAAAATAATGAAAACAAATGTTACAAATTAAAGCTGAAAATTACCACATATAGTTATAGTCACAGAGACATACTTTTGGCATTACATAATAAAATGTTAACTTTAATTTGTCTGCTATATAGGATATACTCCTTGTGAAGCTCTACTGTTTAGGTGCATGAATCATATCCTAAAAGGATTTCAGTATATCACGTGTTGAGATAGATTCAAAATTTAAAAAGTATATTTTTTTATGATAACTTTGAGTAATTCTATCCATTTTAACTACGATAATTTTAATAATTACTTTTTTTTATTCGTTGAAATTCAGTTTGATCTTTATAGAGTTTCCGAGATATGTCCTTACGAAATTTTGATATAACATGCGAAGTTGATTAAGCGAGAAGTTGTGATTGAGAAAATCCCGCCCAATAGTCCCTCTACGCTACTAATGCCCTGAAGATGGGACGGAACGCTCCAGACGAAGACAACATATAAGTACTATTATGGTGAAATTATTTATTGCACACTTAAATTATGCGAGAGTTCTATCATCCTCACAGACTATTTAGTGATAGGTTATTATTGAATGTTATAGTTTTTTCTTTTCCTTATAGTGGATAAAAATTGCTCAAGATTGTATTAAAAATAAAGAAAACAATTCAATATAGGACATGTAACATGGTGCGGTGATGTCCTAATTCCATTCACCAATTAAATTTAATTAACTGCATATAATTTAACTATTAAACCTAACTAACATGCCACTTGATAGATTTTTAACATGTGTTGTATTATTTTTTAATACTAAAATGTCTTAGGTAACCCATTCAAATCCTAAAGTGTACGAATAATTAATTCAATATCACAAGCAACTTAAAAAAGCTTAAAATTATAAACTTATAAACTTTAAATTATGAATTTATCGTTACATAATTTATTTATTCTAATTAAGTGATATCTAGGTTAATTCTGGCGCATCTCATATTTTGATGATTTTTAGAACACTTGTTGCCCTAGAAAACAATCAAGAGAAGAATATTATGAATCTAATTCTTTCATCAATAGATTCATCTAGTAGTATATAGAGGTAATTTTTAATCTTATATACCTAATATAATTTTTTGCAAGGGTAATCGCGTCGGTTGAACATACATGTAATCTCTCAAATGAGGGTCACCAATGGCAGTGGTGGATCCAGGATTTTCATTCAGGGGTTTGAAAAATAAAAGTATAAATGTGTGAATAAGCCAGCAAAACACAATTCCAAAAAAGTAGTAGTATATAGTTTATAGGTACAAAAAGTTAGTTCTGTTATAAGAGACCTTTTAGCACATTTGAATTTTTTTGGGTTTATATCTACTCTTTTAGAACTTTTTTTTTTTTACAAAAAGTAAAAAAAAAAGTGAAAAATTAGTCCTGAAACTAAATGAAGAGAAGCTAAAAAAACATTATTTAAAAGAAAAATGTGAAAGATTGATCCTGAAACTAAATGAAGAGACGCCAAAAAAATTAAATGTTTACAATGGGATTCGAACCTAAGAACGCAAGGATCAATTTAAAAAGAGATCTACCACTACGCTACTACTTACTTTTTATTCATGAGAGGGTTCAAAACTAATATATCTACATAAATATAGAAAAATTACCTTTTATATGCACTGTAATTTTTTGTCGATGAGGTTAGGGTGAACCCCTTGGAACCCACGTGGGTCCACCCCTGAATGGTCACAGATTCGAAAGCATCCTACATATTTTTTCGTCCGAGCTCGTCACGCAAAACTTGTCTAGTGTGGCTTACATATTATTACACTTAAGCATGTCATTACATCCAAAGTCGCTAAAGCCTCTAACTATATTTATATATAGTGTTGATTATAAATATTTATATTTATTATTGTTTCTAAATATAATATTAGCGGCAATTATATTATTATTGTAAAATCCTTTATTATTGTAGTGTGTAATGGTACTATACTAGCATGACATTGAAGAAAAATAAATAAAGACTTAAAATATATGATCTAAAACAAGTTATAAATATTTGTGTGACTATAAATTTATCCCGTTAAAATTAAGTTTTTTCTATGTGAAATAATATACTCCTTCCGTCCCATTTTATATGTCATCCCTTTCTATAAATAGTTGGTCCATAATACTTGTCATTTCATAAAATCAATGCATAAATTAACATATTGTTCCTTTTTTACCCTTGTGAGTTATTCGCATAGAAAACATACATTTGACCAACTTAGAAAAGTTAAGTAAATGATTCATGTTCATTGGTTAAATTAATTAATCAAAATAAATTAATTCATATTCATTGATTGAAAACTTGAGTTCCAAAAAAATTAAATAAGGGTAGAAAGGTATAGTTACATCATTTCTTAATGCAAGTGCAAAGTAAAAATGTGACATATAAAATAGAACGGAGGGAGTAACATTCTTTTAAAGATAAACTATAAAAAGAAAATATATCGTATAAATTAAAAGGCAAAGGACAATTAAAACAAGAATATTCTTGCTATAGAAACTTGAAGAAAAAGATAAGATTATTGACTAGATTAAGGGAATAAGATTCTCATTTTTATTAAATCTCCTATATTATTTTATTATTTTTATTTATTTTTATTTATTTTTTAAAATGTTGTTTGAGAAGGTTTCCCAGTCAAGGGGAAGTGGTCTTACCTATTATGTATTTATGTTAGGTAATTGTTTGGATATCAAATTTTGACTATAGAATCAGTCCAATTTACAAATCTTGGGTTCCAATGTATAATTATTTCATCATCTTTTTGACCAAATTTTTCTTTCTCCCTTTTCTCTATTTATATTTAATTTCATATAAATTTAACTCTACTCTGGCTGCGACACCTGTTTTAATAGAATCTATGCAAGGAATATCGTAATTAAAATAATATAGAAATTTATCACTAGATATTTGATTAGATAGAATTATTTGATTCCTATAGAATGTGTTACTAAAACATCTCTAGAAGAGATAACGTTGAGCAAAGCTAGAAATGATGATTCATGGGTTGGATGATAAAAATTAATTTTTCCATTGCGAATGAGCAAGGAATATTCATATTTTTGTTAAACAGAATGGATTGAACTCATTAATTATTGAATAAATGGCACAATATGATAACCTATAGTCTAAATTGGCAAAAAATAGTTCATTTTTAATTTATTGGCAAAAAAAGGACTTTCTTTTATTTATTTGGCATTCAATAGTTATTTTGCTTTTTTCTTTTCTTAAAAAATGTATTTTGGATCCCCTTATTTTTCTCTAAACACGTTTGATTGCTCCTTTTTTTTCTTGAAAAGGTAAAATTTATTGTTTTATTATTTCTTTTTTATCTCTCCTTTTTGTTTGTCAACCATTTTAAAATAGATTTCTTCTCTTTTTTGTCTCCTTTATTTTCTTTCTAGAATTCTTTTTATACGTATATTTGTTTCTCTCCCAAATTTTCTATTCTTCTCCTTAATTCACTTTGTTTATGAAAATCAGATATAACAATATGTTTATTCATGGATACTTCTAATAATAATCTTTTATATATAATTTTGTTCTTGTCCAATTAATTGTTGAATTTCATGATTTGTGGAATTGAAGTTTTTTCAATTTTGTTTTTGCAAAAATTTAGGTTAGTAATCCTTTTTTTTATTTTCATTCTAAAATCTTTTTCATATATATTTGTTGCTCTTCTAATTTTTTTCTTATTCTCCTTAATTTACTTCCTCTCAAAATCTTCTTTTAATATATAATTATGTAGTGTTTTTTCCCACTTAATTTTGAAATTTCGTGATATGTGAAATTAAAAAAATTTAAACTATTTTTTGGCAAAAATTTAGGTTATAGTATTTGAATTTTTGTTTTCAATTTCATGAGTAATAAATGTTCTCATAAGATCCTCGTAAAAAATTAGAAGGTTGATTTTGATAATACAAACCAATGTATACCAATAAATGTCAATCTCAATTTGAATAAATGTATACAAATTTATTAGGTGAATACAGACCAATGAATACATAAATGAATACGAACCAATGTATACATAGTGCAGTTACCGTATACACAACAAAAATCACATGTACAATTATGAATAAAATTTAATTTGTACATTTATCATATTAACTTCATTCTTATATTCATTATAGTTATAACCTATAATTGTTGGTAATATTCTTATGTATACATTATAAGTTTATGTATACATGCTACAATTATTGTATACATCAATAAAATTTACACGCCTATTTTTATGGATGATTTTTTGTGTATACATATATTTTTTTTATGTATACATTATGTAATTGCAACTTCAATTATTGTAAAATTTTTGCATACGTGTTATTACAGTTTCTAATAAAAAACATTGCCTCTTATATTATTTGATTAATTATTGTCAATTATTTGATAATTAATACACGTTAATTGAGCACTAATAATATATATATTTTACCTTAAAAGTAGTCTCCGTCTTTTGATAAGTTAATTAAAGAATTAAAAAAATCCTTCCTTAAAAGTTGATATAACCTTTTTTTAATGGGTTAATTAATATTTTTTTTCATTTCTTAAAAGTAGGCAATCATTAATTAATAAACTAATTACTATCGGTTGGTAAAAAATAAATTATAAAATTACAATCAAATATATATTTATGTTGTTGTAAACTATGTTTAATATTTTTTTATTGAAAAATAGAGTGATAATAAAGTTGAGTTTGAGAATTTAAAAAACTGAAAAGCTAACTTCCTTAATTATAGGAGTTAAAAATAAGGAAGAAAAAATAATTCATATCTCCTTAATTAATGTTGGTTGGTTGCACATGGTTAAATTTTTTTTATAAAAAGTCGTTATATTCCTTTTAGGCTATTACGTGCTTTTTTTTTTTGGGGACTATTAATTGCTATTTAGTATTGGGCTATATGTTGCCAATTGTATATAGTAGTTGTATGTCTGTGTCAATTCCTCCTTATATATTAGGCGTTTTTCAAGAGTAAGTGGTCTTATAGATTATGTTAGGTAATGGTTTGGATATCAATTTTTTTGGACTGGAAATCAAGAAATTAGCCCAAGCATGAAAACTTGGTCCAGTCCAATATGTCACAAGCAAGCCCAACAATTTAGTCCCCTTTACCCTTTTTTTTTCTTCCGGGGACTCAGTAATATTTAGCGAGTTTATCGCTCCAAGTTTCTATCCCAAGCAAGCCCAAAACTCATCAAGTGTTGGTTTTTGCTTGGGTCGGCTCTGAGGCTCTGGATCGGGGAGAGATTGTTATGAGATAATGATTAATAAAAATTTTCAAAAATTCCTTATTTACCTATGTATCCCGTGCACAACGCTATGTGGAATGTATCAAACCTAATGTATCCTGTACACAATGCTATGTATCCCGCTATGTGGAATGTATCCCGCAAACATCAATTTTTAAGGGATTTTTGGTAAATAGAAAACTAGAAGGGATAGGATATTATTTAGTACTTATAATATGTGGTTCCTATAATTTATACTAAAAACAATAACAATGATAAAAAATTTTATTATCTGTCAGTATTTATACTAAATTATTTTAACTTATCATGATTTAATAACGTAAAAAAGAATGTATTAAGTGGGAAAAAAAATCTTTTTTGGTCCACACAAGAAATGGCCACAGCTAGACAGCTACAAGTTGTCCAATGTCACACTAATATTACTCTTTTCGTGTCAAATTATATGTTGTATTTTTCTTTTACATATTTCTTAAATAAATTTTTTTAAAACTATATTTTAGTTAATTAGAGTAATTTTTTTCTTCATTAAATATTTATTATATCGAAGTGATTGTAGTACTCAAGAGTAAATAATTTTAAGAATAGAATAAAATAAAATAAATAATTAGTTTTGTTTTAAATTTTTAAAACGATAAATAATTTGAGACGGAAAATATATAGACACAGCTCATAGATAGAGAGTAGTTCTGGGGTTTGTGGTTGGACAACAATATACTTGTGAATGTGAATTGGACCCAAAAAAAGAAAAATACACTTGTCAATTGGACCAAAAATTAAATATATACTTGTGAAGGTCATTATTGCTACATGACTAAATTCACATATCCATTTCTATCATATTTATATTTATATTTGATTAGTTTTTTTCAAAAGGATTTTTTTTTAAAGTTTTATTAATTAAGAATCCTTCACTCAACATTCATGGTATGTCCTGATGATCAATAAAGTGATTGAGAGCTATGAGATCCGGAGATAGAATAAATCCTACAATACATGAATTCAAATGTCATAACTTTTTAATTATAACTTTTCATACGACATATTAAAAAATATAAGATTAAGAACATTTTAATATATTCTATATAATTTTAATTTAAAATCATAATATTTTTTCTTAAATTTTGTATCAAATTAAAATGAAGGAAGTATTACACCTTGTTTGGATGGTTGTTACTCTTTATATTATATTGTATTGTTAGTCTAAATATAATATTTGTTTTGATTGTTACTTAAATTCTATTGTATCGTATCTTTTAAATTCATCGCTACGTAACAACGAAAAAACTCATTTTATGTAACGACCCATATATAATGGTATTGCATCGTTACATTAATATTTTCTTCTCATTTTGTCTCTACTTATTATAAAAATAATTCTATTTTACTATCATTTACCATGCCATTTCATAGTATCTCTATCCCATACACTATAATTTTTTGTAGATTTATCATTCAAATTATGGATATGTAACATCATTCAATTAACGATGAAAAATGATACAATCTATTCAAACATTGTATTCAATAAAACAATACAATATAATATGAAACAATACGGAATAACAAAGTGTTATAGTCCCTCAAAAATGGAATTTGAGGAAGCTTGAATCATAATTTCCTGCTGGAAAGTGAAGAAAATTGAGAGCTAAAAATCTCTCCTACTTTCTACTTTTGCCATTAATGTGCCAGCTCTCTTGCTTCTTACTATTATTATATTACTGTTCTCCATTCTTTTTTTGAAAATTTTGTTAAAAAAAGAAAAAAGAAGAAGAGAGAATTCGTATACTAATTGGAACTACATTGTTGAATCTCTAAGTTTCAGAAATCTTGAATTTTCAGCAGAACCAAGTTCAAAAGGTACTACTATTAATAATATATCCATATTTTCTTCAATTTCTAAATAAATTGCAATCATAAATAAAATACAAAGAAACATAATTTTATTGATCAAGATTGTGAGTACAATTTTGTTCCTACCTTATTGTTCTGTCATAAAAGATGGATATTTCTCGAACGAGGATGATCTCGATATTCATAAATTTGTGGAATATTCGAGATGTGTATTACCCTTTATATAGACATGAACTAGGGATTATGATTGAATAGCCTCCAAGAATACTAACTGAAATCGAATAAACCTTGTAGAATCCCAACTAAAATTGAACATATCTTGCAGCCACAAATTTTCAATGTGTACACTCATATTTTGCTTGTTAGGTTTAAAAATCTCATCTTTTTTCACCTTTGTTTCTCATCTGTACCAGTTTTTACAATTTGGGTGTCAACTCTTTCTGCTTAATCTGCAAAACCCCAGAAATGATTTTGTATTAAAAGTTACTTTGTGGTCCTTCATCTCTTTTATATGCTCTATTTTCCAGTTTTTACAATTTGGGTGTCAATTCTTTTTGCTTAATGTGGTAAAATCCCATGAATGATTTTGTATTTTATGTTGTTTTGTGGTTTTTAGCAACTTGGTTTTGGTGATGTGTAGCTGAGATTAGATTTATTTGTATTTGTTTTGTTTGTTATAATGCTTTGATTAATTTAGTGTACCTTTGCTTTTGGAGCTTTTGACATTTTTGTGTTCCCAAAGATACTGTTTTCTTTTCTTTATCTTTACATTTTTCACTTTCTTTAGTTTTTACCCAATCTGAAAAGGCTAAAATTTTGCATTTGTGTACAGAATCTATATTTCTCTTCTTTATAGTAGCATTCCTTAAGCTCCCGTTTGACAGTAGATTTTAAAGTTGTAAACTTAAAATTTTGAGTTTTTGAAGTTTGTTTGGACATGCATTTTATTTGAAAAAAATTCAATTTGAAGTTTTACGAGTGGAAGTCAACAAAGTCCGAAAACTGGTTTGAGCTAGTTTTTGGGAACTTGAAAATATTTGAAGTAATATGATGAAATTTCACGGTCAGACAAATATTTGAAGATAAAATTTTAAATCTACTCTCAAAATCTATGGCCAAATGCGAGCTTATGTTTAGGACTTTTTACTTCTCATTTTTTGGTAATTGAGCTATAGAAAAGTGTGAAGCCTTGACAACTTATGAGGGCATATTGTTTCCTGTTTTTCTTGTCTTTTTTAATGTTTTTTCAAAGTTCCATGCTTTATGTCTTCATAACTTCATTGTCTTTTTATTGATGAATGAGTCCATAATTTCTATCAATTTGACTTGTATAAATAGAGATAGTTGATATGAAGTTTAAGAAAATATCTTGTAGTCTTAAATCAAAAAGAGATGTCAAATGTACCAAAATATTCTTTAATCTTCTGATCATAAACATGTCATGTGGAAAGATAGAATTAGAGAGCTGCCAAAACAAGGAAAGAGACTTTTTTTTTTGAAACGGACTAAAAAGGAAAGTAAGACAAACAAATGAAACCGAGGGAGTATAATATTCATAGCTCACATGCAATTCCCTTTAAACAATGATTTGGTTGATTAGTCTGGTTTCTATACTTGCTGGCATTTCCATCTTCTTATGTACTTTTAAATAAACAATTGCATTAAGTAATATTTTCTTCTTCTTCTTCTTTTGTTTAGCTGTTTTTTCAGTTGACTGCATTGACATTTGACCAAGGACACAGAGAGCTTAGTTATCTCCATTAAGTCCAAAAGCACCTTTCTTGCATTGCTGGAATCTTGTCATTTCAACATTGTTTTGCTTTGCTTGATCATAAATCTGATCTGTGAGATCCATTTTATTAGCTTTGCTGTCAATCAGATGGTCGCTTTGTCAGTCTGAGCAAAATGGGGGGTTGTGTGTCGACGAGCAGTAGTACTTGTAGTAGCAGGAGCAATGGAGAAAAAGTTTCACCTGAATGTTTAGGAATAAGCATGTTTAGCCGAAAAAGGAGTAGAAGAACTTTTTCTGATCATGTCATTGCATTGAAGCATCTGAGTTCAATTCCCAATCGGATCTTTACTAATGGCAAGAGCCGCACTTCTTGCATATACACACAACAAGGACGTAAAGGCATTAACCAGGATGCGATGATTGTGTGGGAAGTAAGTCATGCTTATATGCATAGAACTACCTTTTTGCATCTTTCAAAAATCTGATATTTTACATGAATGTACCTATGTAGGATTTCATGGCGGAAGATGTGACCTTTTGTGGGGTATTTGATGGCCATGGTCCACATGGTCATCTTGTTGCTCGCAAAGTAAGGGATGCACTGCCCCTGAAGTTAATGTCCTTTTTGCAGTCAGTTGAATCAAAGGGCAATGGTTCTGCTGCCGATTGCTGCAATGAGAATCCAGGATCGGAAGTTGTGGATCCTGATAAGGATCAAGTGAACACGGATAAAGTGGACACTCAGCGGAGAGAAGCTTTTCTTCAATCGTATAAGGCGATGGACAAAGAATTGAGGTCCCAACCTAATTTAGATTGCTTTTGCAGTGGTAGCACTGCTATTACTCTAGTAAAACAGGTAGGTGGAGTCACATTAGTCATTACTTTCCTCATGCTATTTTTTCCATTTCTGAGCTTATTATTGTTCTTTTCTGTTTTAAGGGTTCAAACCTTTATATGGGCTATATTGGTGATTCACGGGCAATCTTGGCATCAAAGGATGACAATGATTCGATGGTCGCAGTCCAGTTGACTGTTGATCTGAAGCCTGATTTACCTAGTATGTCTCTTTTATAGTGAATCTTTCATAACGTTTAACCATTTCAGAGTCCCTATTAGATAATCTAGTATTTCCGTTGCCAGAGGAAGCTGAGAGGATAAAACAGTGTAAAGGTCGGGTTTTTGCATTGCAAGATGAGCCAGAAGTGCAGAGAGTTTGGTTGCCATTTGATAATGCCCCTGGATTAGCAATGGCTCGAGCATTTGGCGATTTTTGTGTGAAGGACTATGGGGTAATATCTGTACCAGAATTTTCTCACCGGGTTCTTACAGAGAGGGACAAGTTCATTGTTCTTGCTTCTGACGGGGTATGTTAAGCTGTCTGAATCTCTATATAAGTTGCTAGCTTAAATTAACTTGTAGAAGTGCTGAAGCCAGCCTGAAATGGTCACTTAAATTACATGAATGAACATGAAAGTTGATTAATCATATACGGTCACTTATTGTTGCTTCCTGTGTCCATTGTTAAGATTTTGGAGATTACGTACTCATTAACAATAATCTACCAATGTGAGTTCCAAGCATCAATTTTGACTGGTAACCACTCATTTTCACTTGTGAAGTTAGGCGTGAAGTATTTTCTTCATAAGTACTTGAAAAAAGATATTCCATCAAACTATTACGGTGGATTGTCTATTATGTAACTTTCCAGGTTTGGGGATTAGAAAGACATTTAGGTTGTCATGCATCTGGAAGATCCAATAGTAGGTGTTTATGTCTGTGCCGAGGAGGAGGATTTGATTAGTGTTACTTTCTGCATCTCCAATCTTGCTATAATAGTCATTAACATTGTTTTAGTACTTAACAAGAAACTATAAATTGAAGCTAGCTTGAAGAACTTGTGTGTGCCAAGTCGTTATAGCATGACAAAAGACCTTTTATTGATTTCTTTATCACTATGGTTAAATGCATCACTAGTCTAATACATAGTTGCTCGAATTGAGTGTTACAATATTAACATAATGGAGTTGTGCTAGTCATGTTATTCGCACCTTGAAGGATAATAGGAACTTCTCTCAGTTTCCTTAAGGCTAATGGCATAGTTACTCTAATTCTTTCATACCCTTCTGTCTGTTCCAAGTGGCTGTGACCATTGGCTTCAGAGACATTTATTTTTACATTGTCTGCCTATGGTTTATCTATCTCATGCATCGACCTCCACATGTACCAGCGCGTGGGTATGAAGCCATGTTTAGTAAAAGTGTTAAAATGGAACGAGATAGACCTATAAGCACATGAAAGGAAGTTATCTCAAAAGACCTACATGCTCTTAAAATCTATGCAACCTAGCAAAAATAGGACACAATGGAAGAAAAAGATCTATACAGGAGATACCAATTAGCTGTTTGGAATATGTTTTAGTCATGTTAATACGTTTGCTCTTTAGGTCTTATGTTTTTTATAAGTCCTTCAGTTCGGTTAGAGATGTGTATACTGGTAGAGAATATAGAGAACATCTAGTAGTTTTTCTATTTTTATTTGATTTTGTATAATATTAGTCTAAGATGAACTTAAATAGAGCGACATGATTAGTGAGGATACATATAGCCAACCTAGCTTGGTTAAGATTGCCATATAGTTATTGCTGTTGTAGTTGAGGAAACAAAGATTATCATGGGAAAAGAACTCCTAGTGATTTAATGTAAACTCTTGATTGCAGGTTTGGGATGTCTTGAGCAACGAGGAAGTGGTCGAAATAGTGTCATCAGCGCCTACACGATCATCAGCTGCCAGAATCCTAGTTGACTGTGCTGCACGCGAATGGAAAATCAAATATCCGACTTCAAAAATGGATGATTGTGCTGTTGTTTGCTTATTCTTGGATGGAAAGATGGACTTGGAATCTGACAATGAGGAGGAGCAATGTCTCTCATCTGCTGCACTTCAGAGTAACCATTCTGGTATTGCTGCTGAATCGGATGACGGGCACAACTCCGAGCCATCTCTACAGAGAAACACTACTGTCAGATCAGCTGAAGAGAACGATATCTATAAACGAGCAGTAGCTGAAGCAGATCAAGAAACCGCAATGACAGAAGATCAGAAATGGTCAGGATTGGAAGGCGTTACGCGAGTCAACTCTCTGGTTCAGCTTCCAAGATTTTCCGATGAGAGGCAAGGACCTTAACTTTGTGTTATTCAATTATGATTGTTGTTATATACAAATTCTTTCGTCTCAAAGTGTCGATAGAGAAAGTAGCATTGGTTCCATCCTCTACATTCCATGCAAATATATTCTTGCTGCAACATTCTAGACATAGAGGATTCATATAGCTGACGCCAACTTATTTGGGATTGAGGCGTTGTTGTTGTATTCTAGACCGTGTATATGTCCACCCTCCTCCAACTCTTGGTCTGATAGAGATCACTTTCATACACGGGGTAAGCGATGCTTATCTTAGCATGTTTAAGTTGTTTTTTGTGGCTTTGTTTCGTTCACTAAATTGGCTTCATCTCAAGATACTTTGTGCACTGAGCTGCCCTTGAGCTGAAAGTTTAAGATGTTAATTTGACATATATAGTATATTATGAGTAAGAGTTATGGTAGAAAAAGGATTAGTATAGTAGTTGTAAATTTTTGTTTGAGACAAAATACACCTCAAAATTTAAATTTTTCTTAGTTGATGAATTCAATCTTAAGCTTAAGGTTCTTAGCATTGAATTCATTAAAAATACAGAGCTCAATTAAATATGCAAAAAAAAAAAGAAAGTGATACTTGCTTGAAGTATGGATATAAGACCAATCCTTCATATTTGGTTAACTAACAAGATCATGAAGATGATAATAATAGTTATAAATTTAGTTTCAAAATTTCATAGCCATATCACAGCAATAAAAGAATAATCTCAAATACACCAAGAGATCTACTGGAATTTGCATTTATGAAGAATATTTATGGATTAAAAAAAAGGTAAAGACAAACAAATTATAACAAGAGTAAATATCACCCGCCTTTTTACGATTTTCATACTTCAAAACGCGCCTCAATGTTGAGTTGACCAAATATTTGTTCTCAGTAACAATAAGACCATGGAGGCTTGAATATGTTCATTTTATCTTTGACCAGATATCTCGAAATCGAGTCTTAGCAATAAAAACTTCTGATAGAAAACACTTCCCCTTTAATGACCTTATGCAGCATGAATTCGAACTAATCAAGTTGGTTGACTTCAAACAACAACAATAACAAATCTGTGTAATTTCACTAGTTGAATGAGAAGAGGTAGTGTTTAGTGTGTACGCACATTTTACCCCTACCTTGTAAACCTAGATAGGTTGTTTCCAAAAACCCTACGCTAACCGACATGACAAAAGGAAAGCAGTAACAATTCAGCAAACCGACAGGTAAAAAAGGAAAGCAGCAACCAACCTTACCCCTGCCTCGTGAAAATAGAGAGATTGTTTCCGAAAACCCTCAGCGAAAGAACAGGTGAAAAAAAGGAAGCAATAACAAGAAGCCAAAACAACAAGAAGATAAATTTGTAGACAAGATAGATATGTTTTTGACTGAATTATATTACATGATGTTTCTCTCCACACACTAAACTCCTCTTTTTATATCTTTCCCCCACTCACCAAGGGGTAAGGCCAAGGAGAGTACATACTGGCTAGCTATATATATACACTTTTAATTTCCTAAATAAATAGCTTTCTCAAAGGCTGGTTAATTATTTACTATAACTTGATAATATAACTTAAGAATCTCTTAAGTTGTTTAGCTTGATCAATCCTGCAAATGAAAACAGAAGAATAAGCTTTAGTGCATTAAAAGTGAGGGAACTTCAAGATTGAAGAGGGCAGTTTAGTTTGGACTAGTACCTCGGGCAATTTACTCGATGATGAATCAGATTTAGCTTCCGATAATTCTTCAGATATCCGCGCCTCTGATTTCTCATTAGAGTAGCTGCAAATACGAATTTCAAGTGTCAGGAAGATACTATATATGCCTTTTTTTTATGATGTTCTAGAGTATATAATATGACATGTATAGACACTTAGCGTTGCAAAATTTCAACAATGATCGAAATGGAAAGGAGGGGAAAAAACTGGCTCTTTAAAAAGGGCGCCCTCCTAATCTCATTTTGATAGGAAGAGATATTGATAATTATCCCAAGGAGGCCGACGGAATTGTGAACTTCTTGTTTCTAGATTCATGTTATCTTATTTTCTACCTCATGGATGTCCTCACTTCTCTCCCACCCCTTCCCTTCTCTAGTTTAAACTCAGTCCTTAGCACAGAAAAATATTGAAGGTTCTGACTTAAGTTCTAGTGCTTAACCTGAAAGCCATTTATCTGCAAATCGTTCTATAATGTCAGACTCTTGTCAAAAACAAAATATAAGCCTCCGCTGATGGACAGGAGGTGGATACCGCAAACACAACTATGATACATCATTCTGTTCATACACTATTTAGAGAGGTTTTCTACTTTAGAAAGATCCAATGCAGCACCAGCACCATTGAGGATAGTCTATACATAAGGCAAATAAGACAAATAAAATAGTCTACTTCAGAAAGATCCAATACACAGACACTCAAACTTGGCCGCAACTGGCAAGTGAACACTCCAACTCTGAGTATGCACATCTAGACACTTCAATTCATACTGTGTCAGTTGAACACTCCAACTTACAAAATGATCATTTAGACACCTCCAAAATTTATGTACCACGTCAGCATTAGGTGTCCACGAGACACAGTGGATACAAGTTGGAACGTTTAGCTGTGAGTTGAGACTAAGTTGAGGTGTCTAGATGTGCACTCTCAAAGTAGGAGTGCTTATTTGCCAGCTGAGGCCAAGTTTGAGTGTCAAATATGTATTATGCCGGTAAAATAATGCATAGTTTCCCAGACGACTGTCTAATCCATAGATGAAGTTGACAAGAAATTCAAGCAACATCTATGGTGTGTCTATATAATGTCCATAGATGAAGTTGAAAAGAAACATAAGCAACATCTACGGTGTGTCTATATAATGTCCTTGTAAGTTCGTCCTTAATATTGGTAAGGATGAGAATACAAACAATTTCCACAACTAATTTTGTCACTGGTTATATGAAAGCAATTGTAAAATTGAATCAGAAACTCACGTTGAGAGAATAGTAACCCAAACCAGTTCGACACAGTCCACCCAAAGAAGTCTTTGCTCAAGAGGAATAACGCCATAAGTTATTAGGTGAGCAAATGGCCAAAGTTTCCACCCTGCCTGAAAGAATTAAGAACTGATTTAGTATTCTCTAAGAAATCATCTCTGCTAAACTAGAATTTATACAAGTATCAGAACAACAAAGAGTTGTATTAAAAGAAATTTATGATGAGTTGGTGAAAGAGTTGAACAAATACAAATATCTCTTTCTTAATTGACGGTGTCCAGTCCAACTTGTGCGCAATGTTAGCTTTTCATAATGTATTGTCCACAAATCGATAACAGTTCAAGAAAAATTCATAAACAGTTCAAGGAAGATGGGCATAGACCTCGAAGGACACCACTATTTCAGAGTATCACATAACTGTTTGGAATGTAATCTTATAATCTGTATAGAATACATTTGAAATGGCGCGGCGCAAGGTCTAAGAGAAGAACAGTTTCAAAACGTTTTGTGGTTCATCTGAAATGATATATCGATCCAAAACTTCAAATTTAAATAGCTTCACACACTAATATAGGTAAACGAAAAGACATGGAGTACTTTCTGTGCTGATGATGTCAATTTCTTCTTTCTTTTCTAAGTAATAAAAATGTTCACTTTTCTCCTTTTGATGGATTGGAAGATGGAAATTAGGCTGCTGAAACATTTTCTTCGTTAGAAACATGCAGGCCATCTTAGATCTCTCGAGTAGCACTGATAAGTATCATCATTCTTGAAATTTCCAGAACCTCATGGAAATGCTAAAAAGGATAAATCATAAAAAAAAGAGACAACAATATATTGGCATTGAAGATATATTCAGCTTCATATCGAACCAAATTTTAACAGATCAAACAGTAAACATGGACTAACTTCTGCTGAAACAGCGAAAACCAACTCAAAATCTTGAGCTAATACCCGGTTATAGCTATATTCAACTTCAGATCATTAACTATTGCAAGCATTTTAAGATAGACCGAAAGAATTCCTTACTGTTAACATGGGCCAAAACGTGGCTCTCAGTTCGCCAAAAATATTGGATGCAGATTCGAGACGCAAGAAACCAAGGACCACAAAATAGATGCTATTCCAAATTGCTGACCAAATGGTTTGGTCAAAAGCAACTTTAGCTGGAACCACCCACCAATCGTTGGACGGGAAAAGAGCCTGTACATTGGAGTTGAACCTTTTAGGTTTCATCAAAATATATGGTTGATCAATCAAGATACAAGCCAGAAGCATCACCTCACAAAATTGGTAATAGTAGTGGGAAAGGGAACCATGAAGTGAAAATCCAACAAGACCAGATCTAAACATGCGAGTACGGTCAAATTCAAGAAGAGGCTTTCCTTCATAGCACTGTAAATTAACAGAACAAAATGAAACAATTTAGACTAATGAAAACAGTTCTCAATATTTTGGAAGAGTTTAACTTCCATAAACTGATGGTATACAAAAGTTTTACACTATCAAATCACCTAAAAGATAACTACACGTAACTATTTAGATGGTACTTACTTGAGCGATCCAGTCTCCTACAGAGTAGACAATACCACTAATCGCCATTTTAGCTAACACAGGATTTGCTTTCAGTGCTTCTTCATATGCAATCCAGTTGTGCTCCGGGGCATACCTCAGTATCTCGTAAAGGGTCCATCCCTGAGTACACAATCAAGAAAATTAAAACCATACAGGGGAGCAGGCTGCTATATGTTGAATTGTGCGATCATTTCAACAAAAAGATTAAGTTGTCAGAAACACTACACTTTTATTTACTTAATTATATATCTTCAACTCGTGCTCTCACATCCAGACCTTTCCACGGTTCAAGGATGCAAAAGTTGTTTTTGATAAAGGGTGGCGGTGAGATTTGGACCTCAACCCAGCCTTGTTAGCATGTCGAATTTTGTGACTATTTCATCTAAAAACTTTAATTGCTATGAAGTATAAACTTCTATTTACTTAATTATCACTTCAGTAATGACCATCCAACTTAGTTCATTCCTTTTGTCATCATTTATCCCAGTGACAAACCCAATCCTACTATTACCTTTATGATCACCAGGGGAAAAGCTACAATACTATGTACCCGGTTCAGACGAACAGAGTAACTTTTGTTTATACAGAACAGAAAATCCATAAAATATATATAATCTTTCCTTTTCAATTTGTTTAGCATACTTTCCTTTTTAGTCCATTTCAAAATGAATGCTCTTTCTTTTCTTCATCAACTCTTTAATTCTTTCTACGTGACATATTTAACACCACAAGATTGAAAGACATTTTGATACAATCTACATATCTTTAGTATAAGACCACAACATTCAAAAGTTTTATTTATTTTATCAAACTCCATGTCAAGTCAAAACGAGACAAACATATTTAATTACAAATCCACTAACTAGCTAAACACAATCTATGGGTTCGGTCCCAAATTCAGACCACAAACTTCAAATCCTAGTTCCAACTCTGAATTGATCACAAGGGGGGCACTTGAATAATCCCCCCCCCCCTTTTTTTTGCCTTCCTGATATGAAATATCCAAAAGCAAACAAGATCAAAATGATAGAACTTACATGCCAATACTCATGATCTATAGTGAGTAACCTTGTGATGGCAAGTGTACCAGCACCAAGTACAATTGAAGCATTAAAAAACCTATCTTTATCCAACAAAATGGACAAGAAGCTATTCTTGATTTTTTCTTCAATTTCAGTTCCATTTGATTCTTTCTTTTCATTTTCTTGGTTGGCCTCTGCTTCTTTATCTTCTGTCACAGCATTTATTGGACAAACAAAACTTATTCTTGATGGGGTTTTTGGTATATTTTGTATGGTGAAAGTTGGAGAAAAGTTGATGGATAAAGTTTGAGTCTTTCTGGATTCTTGAAGGGATCTTTTTGAGGAAGAAGAGAGGATATGAGTAGCAAAATTGTTGAGTGCTGACATGATTGGTTTGTTATTGCAGAAGAAGAAAAAATGTTTGAAAGGGAAAAATAATTTGCTTTGTAGGTATTTGGGGGGTGGTGTTACTCCTAGAAAAAACCAGAAAATGTAATACGGATTTAATCGAACTCAATAATTTTAGGAAAAATGCATAAGTACCTCCGGTCTATGCCCAAAATTTCCAAGACACACCTAACTTTACTAAGGTCCTATTACCCCTGAACTTATTTTTTAATTAATTTTCTACCCCTTTTCGGCCTACGTGGCACTATCTTGTGGGCCCAATGCGTGTTGACAATTTTTTCAAGGATAGTGCCACGTAGGCCGAAATAGAAAATTAATTAAAAAATAAGTTCAGGGGTAATAGGACCTTAGTAAAGGTTAGGTGTGTTTCAGGAATTTTGGGCATAGGCTGGGGCTACTTATGCATTTTCCCATAATTTTAGCTCAAACATATATATTTGTTTTGAAAATAATTTATTCATCATGTACAAATTATTTACTTAAAAAGTTTAAGATTCAAAATTTAATCCATAAATATGTCCTTTAATATGACGTCAACGGATATCTATGCCTTTTGAGTAGGTATTTAAACTTATATGGAGTTAAATAAGTGGACACGTTGTGTCTTATGTAGCAATTCACATCTTACAAGATGTTCTATGTATAGTTTGCCACATAGGACGTGTGCGTCTATTTATTTAATTTTATACAAGTTCTAGTACCTACTTATGCTAAATAAGTATTTCATGTACATTTATTTGCAAAAAAATGCAATAGTGTTTCACCAAAAAAATTGGAAAAAATATTTAGGTTCTACCGAGACTTGAACTCGGGCTATTGGATTCAGAGTCCAATGTCCTAACCACTAGACCATAGAACCCTTTTTGTCCACAAATTATAACATTTTTATCAAATAAAAACCACATGACAAAATAGTTTTATTGTAGACACTCTTATCTCTAACTTTGATTTTTTTAAAGAGGAAATACATCGTTACCCCATCGAACTTATACCATTTTTTGAAATAGACATCCTAAGTTTGCGGGGGTCCTATTACCCCACGAAACTATTTTTAACCATGATAAATACACCATTTTAACCCATTTTCAGAGCATGTGCAATCTCAAATTCGAGAGACGCGTGAAAGAGTAGAAATTAATCCCTAAGCCAATGTTTTAGTGCCATGTGGCATACCAATTAAAAAATTATTTTCTTTATTAAATAGACCATTTTCCATCTTCCACAAACCTCCTGATGGCCATTGAAGAGCCCTCCATGTTCAGCCAAATTTTTTTTATCTTCTCTCAATTCAATAGTTCGATCTATAAATGCAAGATGCCATATGAACTTCTGGAGTTGGCGAGTTCTCGAAAAGTCCCTTTTCTATAGCAACCGAAATACTCTGTTTACAAATTCACTATTTCTTTCTCTAAGTACCCAACAATCTGATAAGCTAATTTGGGGACATCAAATCTGAATGAGTTGAAGAATACACCTTGGACTACAAAGACTAATGCACGTTCGTACCATTTAGGGTTAGATAACGGATAGATCGATGATATGAAATTCTCCAATGATGGAGCTTCTTCTATCAGTAAAAGTTGTACAAACATCTGCAATGGAGTTTCTAAAATTCTCTAGTCGTCGTGATTTATGTACAAAATATTTAAGATAAAAAAGGGAATCAGTCAAGATTTTGAACGAGTCTGGGTTTTACCCAACCCTTTATTAAAGAGCCAAGAAAAAATACAGTTATATTATTTTATTTGGAGGTGAGACACACTCGCTGGCCATGAGATTGCAGATGATGTTAAAATGGTGTATTTATTGTGGTTGAAAATAATTTCGTGGGGTAATAGGACTTTCACGAACTTAAAGTGTCTACTTCAAAAAAGGGTATAAGTTTGATGGGGTAATTATGTATTTTCTCTTTTTTAAATAAAATTTTCAAACTTAACATAGATAATCATACATGTAACGAGTCATAATAAGTATTTGAAGAACCGATGAGAGTGCTTCACCTTAATCAGAGGTCTCAGATTTGAGCGCTGTATGGAGAAAATTATGTTGGGAGGTGCACCTTCGAATAGATCTTGCGATGCGTGATTCAAATTTAATCGAAACTCTAATGTGGGCTTCAAACACCAGACGAGAAACAAAAACAATTATTTATTTAATTTTTAAAATTAGAATATTAACGAAAGTAACTTAAATAAGTTAAAGATGTCTAATTGAAATTGAAATTAAAATTGTTAAAATCTTCATCTTCCCCAAACTGAGAAGTGAGAAAAAACCCCTTTCTGCCATTGCTGCAACTCCAAGATTCACCACTAACCTCAGCAATGGCACAAACA
This sequence comes from Solanum tuberosum, assembly GCF_000226075.1. Classification (NCBI taxonomy): domain Eukaryota; kingdom Viridiplantae; phylum Streptophyta; class Magnoliopsida; order Solanales; family Solanaceae; genus Solanum; species Solanum tuberosum. The sequence goes on along the minus strand of NW_006239515.1, from coordinate 133,538 downwards.
AATTTTCACCCTTCACACAACCAATCACTCAATCAAATACTTCGCAGTTTCAAACAAGTTGGGATCGATTACATCAATCCTCTGTATCCATTTCGCTCTAGTCAGACTCATTCCATTAAAAAGATTCCTCTTTTCCGAATACCCATATCGGAAAAACAATGTATTTACTTGAATTTCACTTCAAAACCCAAATGGGTGTTCACTAATTCTAACATTCCATCTCCAGAATGGGTGAATTTTCCTCTTTTTCGAGTTCCCAAATCCAAAAAACCGTATTTTTATGTAAATTTCACTTCAAAACCCAAATGGGTATACACTGGTTCTAACCTTCCACCTCCAGAATGGGTGCAGCCATTCATTGACCTTTCTGACTTAGTCACAGACCGCAAAGATCTCAAACCGTCGCCATGGGTGTCTCAAATTTTGAATCTTTTAGACAATTCACCATTGATGGAGCAGAATTTAGATGTTTATTGTTGCAAATTTCTCATTAAATTATCGCCTAGTTTTGTTGCATACGTGTTGAAGTCAGATTACCTTACAGGTAAACCCGATATCGCGTTTCGTTTCTTTTATTGGGCTGGTAAGCAAAAAGGGTATGCTCATAATTGTGAATGCTATGTGTTTTTAGTTAAGATTTTATCTGCTTCACGTGAATTGGATAGGATTAAGCATGTGTTTAGTGAATTTAAGCATAAAGGTTTCTTGATGAATGTGGCAGCTGTTAATTCTTTGATTAGGAGTTTTGGAGAACTTGGGATGGTTGAAGAATTATTATTTGTGTGGCGACAAATGAAAGAAAATGGTATTGAGCCTAGTTTATATACCTATAACTTTTTGATGAATGGACTGGTGAATTCCATGTTTATTGAATCTGCTGAACGCGTTTTTGAGGTTATGGAAAGCGGGAAAGTTAATCCGGATATTGTTACGTATAATACTATGATTAAGGGGTACTGCAGATCTGGGAAGCTTCAAAAAGCAATGGAGAAATTTAGAGATATGGAGGTTAGGAAAGTGGAGCCTGACAAGATTACCTACATGACTCTGATGCAAGCGTGTTACGCGGAGGGAAATTTTGACTCTTGTTTGGGACTCTATCACGAAATGGAGGAAAAGGACTTGGATATTCCACCACACGCTTATACGTTAGTGATTGGAGGGTTTTGTAAAATGGGGAAGGTTTTGGAAGGGTTTACTGTTTTTGAAAATATGATCAAGAAAGGTATTAGACCTAATCTGTCAATTTATACTGCTCTAATTGATTCATACATGAAACATGGAAACTTGGATGAAGCTATGAGACTTTTTGATAGAATGAAGAATGAAGGATTTGAACCGGACGAGGTAACATTTGGGGTTATTGTAAATGGTTTATGCAAGAGTGAGAGGTTGGATGAGGCCATGCAGTGGCTTGAGTACTGTAAAAAAAACAATGTAGCTATCAACGCCATGTTTTATTCAAGTCTTATTGATGGTCTAGGAAAGGCAGGGAGAGTTGATGAGGCCAGAGAACTCTTTGAGGAGATGGCTGAGAAGGGATGTACACGTGATTCTTATTGTTATAATGCGCTTATCGATGCCTTGGCCAAAAATGGGAAAATCGATGAAGCTTTGGTGCTTTTTAAGAGAATGGAAGATGAAGGTTGTGATGAAACAGTTTATACATACACAATATTGATCAGCGGCATGTTTAAAGAACATCAAAATGAAGAAGCACTTAAATTGTGGCATATGATGATTGATAAGGGTATAACTCCAAATGCTGCTTCTTTTCGAGCCCTTTCAACCGGGCTTTGTCATTCTGGCAAGGTGGCAAGAGCATGTAAAATACTGGATGAGCTGGCACCAATGGGTGTTATCCTGGAGACAGCTTTTGAAGATATGATAAATGTTCTATGCAAGGCAGGTCGTATAAAAGAGGCTTGCAAATTAGCTGATGGGATTGTGGATAGAGGTCGAGAAATTCCTGGAAAAATTCGTACTGTTTTGATTAATGCATTGAGGAAGACAGGGAATGCTGATATGGCAGTGAAGTTGATGCATAGTAAGATTGGCATTGGATATGACAGGATGGGTAGCATTAAAAGGAGAGTAAAGTTTCGAGTTTTGGTTGAAAGCTGAGGCATTGGATAAAGGGTAGCTTTAAAAGGAGAGTAAAGTTTCGAGCTTTGGTTGAAAGGTGAGGTGAAAGCTGGATATTGGGGTTACTATTGGGACATTCAAGTATGCTATTATGCTGTCATGTGTGGTTATTAGTGAAATATTCTGAGGCAAAATAGACAAAGATGTGACCAGAGAAGCAATGAACATGTCATTTGACAAAGCTATGCATATCTGCCACTTTATGGAGTTCTAACAAGTGAAGCAAGAGGTAAAGTTGATTGAAAATTTTGTCAATAGAGTGTCTGACAATTCATCTTGCTTGCGTTAGATCTGCTTTCTTTTTGTTGAAACTGGAAGTAGTGTAGGGTAGCGTGACAGTCAACTCACAAATTCTGAAGTGCGATCTTTTCCATAATTCTGGTTAAGCCTGAGAGATATTTGAAGACGTCGACCCCCTCTGTTGATTTTAAATACTTTATCAAACTCTGCGACACCTAAAATTGATGGATGGGATTATATACCACTCATATTAGTTACTGTCTTTCAAAGATTCTTCTCATAAGATTCATGCCTAACACCTTATGCTTTCTATCAGTTGATTCAGCAGTTTTTGCAATTAATTCAAATATGGTACTCCCAGACAACTTATCCATATTTGTTGTAAAAGAGGTACCAGTTCCAAGCTCCAGTTGCTGAAGTAATAAGCAGCTGGTAGAATGCTTATGTTTCTTCGTGGAGGTGGTAAGTCATACACACAATAACTGTGCCTTAATCTTAAACCATGTATTGGAACTTAAACAATCTTAAACCATGTATTGAACTTAAGGACATCTTACCTTGCCAGATACTACACAGATGCTGAAATTCAAATGTTTGTAGCTGTTGGTGTAATATGTATAATACAAAGGATGAACATAGCATGCTAAATTTCATAGAACCTTTACAGGAATGGGTTTTTGTAGAGCAGGATTCCTTTTGTTTTTGTTTTTTGTAATAAAGGATTTCTAACCAGTGTACTGCCTTTGCACTATCATGGTTTTAGGCTGCTCTATTTTTGATAAATGTTTACCTACCTATTCAAAGAAATAAAGAACACGGAAGAAGGAATAGAACCCTGGTTACTTGCCTGGAGTAAGGGGCTCTTTTTCTGGTCAATATCAGAGAATGCTTTTCTATAGCAACAATATTTGCCTCAGTTTCTTGCTCCGTTATTGTGAATTGGGTTAATAATTGACAATCAGGAGTCCAGAAAGGGATTGCACCATTTTTTAATGGGTTTCCTAGCAGCGGGCGCTATGGGTTCTTCTATTTTGAGCATAATTCCTTCCTTCCCAATTTTTCACTTATCAATTTTGAGGGCAAGGATGTGAACTGTATGTTGGATACTCATCTTGACTATCTGTACAATTATATGCATATCCGGTAAGAGTAATGGGCATAGACAAAAGACTAAATTCACTTCTCCAATAGGGGTCTCAGAAGCAATGTAAGTTTTTTCCTGATAACTCAGCAAGAATATTGTAATTACAAAAACCAGCTATAAGATATGATGGGAGTATGTAAAGGCTGACACAGTGAGGTTTTCCTTACTAATCCTGTAGTGAGGTCGGAAATCTCACTAGGTATCCACTTCATACACATTCTGAAGATTACATCAGATAGTTACTACGTACAAGCACTTGAATTCAAGTTATGTACAGAGTCAGCTTTGTCTTCTAAACATCTGTGGTTTCTTTCCTCTTTACAACAAATGATTGATAACTACATCAGTGTGGCTTCAACATATGATTTCTTATTATTTGGAATTGTCCCATTTAGTATCCTCCATATTTTCTTTCTCTACATTTTTGTTTATACACAATTATAGTAATGTAGTGTCTGGCTTTGATTCTCCGTAATGCTGATTCACTTGTTCTTCAGCACTCGCTGTTCAACACTTCATTTTATTTATTTTTAGACAAGGGTAGTGTCCTTGTCAGCTTACACACACTTGAAGTATTTCACCGTTCTTTCCCAACAAAAATTGAAAGGATTGTATCACATCGAGATGTCGATTCGTTTTTCACGGGATACCTGCCGGTAAAGCTTGGGTAGAAGGGAAGAAATCACCTATGTTTTTTTTTTGCTTCTGGTGCAATTTGAACACTGGTCTCCAATGGTTTTCATCTCACTTTATTGACCGCTAATCCCCACCCTTGGGATTAGATTCAACACTTATTTTGATTAATGGCTCCATTTGATAATATGCAGGCAATTGATTCTGTTTTCTTTATGCTTCTTTACGACATCAGTTGTGTAATTAGTTGCACTTTGACACTCATGTTTTAGTTGCTATTTTTTTTCTTCCTTTGCTAAACCATGCTTTTGTTTATCGAAATCTTGCTTATATGTTAGAAGCTACTTATCTAAATGTCTCAATTCCAATCAGGATGTAGCCTTTTGGGGAATAGGTATTTGCAGTTGCTGTAACTTTATTTATCACTTATTGCTGGGCCCAGGAAGATGTCCGCATACACGGATGACCTAGAATTTGCTTCTTTACAGATGCTCGCATGCAAGAAGAATCATTTGATATGGAGATAGGGAAGTGGGAGCTAAAACCCAGCAGCAGATGTAGCTAATATTTTCAGCAGGCATTTCCTGTACAACAAGTAAAGATACATTCTCTTTTGGAACTTGGAGTGGACCCTTGGTGCACCTATGAAGACTGGAGCAATGTGACCAACTTGTTTGTTTCCAAGCCATTTCTGAGGTAAAATGTTCTTGAGATCTTTTATCTAGGATGGCTAATTAAATTTATTGGCACATATGAGAACATTACGAGGGACAGTCGTACAGAAGTAGCAGCAGGAAATTAAGACTTAAAATAATGCCTACGTGTTGTCCTGTTTCCACAGCTGTACATTTGTTTTAGTACTTGGGATGAGTGGCAAAGAGAATTTTGCACTGTGCTCTGTCATCTTTGTGTTCTAACGACTAGCATCACTCGAAGGAGCTACTTTTCAGTTAAACACATGCGCAACTGCAGTTACTATAATAGGACCAATCTGCATGTTCTACCATCTGTGACATTTGTTGGTGCATACCTCTATTGCTTATCCATTCCAGTTTTGTCAAAGGCGCGCTTATGCCCTGAAGCGAGGCTCAAAACGTGTAGAGCGCTTTGCTTTGCTTAATGTGCGCTTTAGTGTGGTCATCAAGATTCTAATGCATATTTTTTTCTTTCCAATTCGCCTCTCTGAGAGACAACATAAACAATTCATATTTTACTTTATTGTAATTTATTTTCAAATATTTGCGCTTAAAACTGACCTTAGAGTTTATTTTGTGCTTTTTGCTTTTGATAACACTGATCCATTCATATTCATTCAGCCACACCATATGGAAATTATTATTTGATGGGATATGCCAAAGACAATATTTGGTAATCACAACGTAAATTTGCTTGCTTGCTATGTGCTCACACTCTCTGAAAATGTTGTTGCATCCAGTGTTTAGGGGAGTGTGAAGCGCTAAAAAGCGACAAGGTCCCGCTTCACGCTTTAAGCGAAGTGCTTTCTTCATTGAAGGGAAGCACAATTTAAAAGAAAAAAGACCAAAATAAATAGAGACAAAATATATAAGCAAAAATACATATTAAAAAACTAGAAAAAGGTTCCCCTTTAGTTGTCTTATCACAAAACAGACATACAACTGTTGTCCTATTGGTCTCACTAACTTTTTTCCCATATTCTTATGCCGGGTCAGCCATTTTGTAATCACGGATAAGATTTAAGAAAAATAATCTAACATTATATTTTTATCACTATTAAGAAAAAAATCAACAACATTCTAGTCGTTGTTAAGAAACAAAACAATTCAGCAATGTATATTTTAATCACTGTGAGGAAAAAAATAATTCAGCAACATATAATTTAAATAATCAAGGCTTAACAGGGCAAAGGAAGACAGAATAAAAAACAAAGTAGGAAAAAAGAAGAAAAATCCTAGGCTAGTTGCACCAGTAAGAAGAAGAAGAACTAGGTAAGTCATGCCTCTTTTTTTCTTTAAAATCGATTACTTATTACTTAAAAAAAATTAAAGTGTTGCTTTTCTCGCTTCACCACTTCTGGTCACATCGCGCTTCAAGCCCAGAAGCGGTCACTTCTTTTCACATGCCTCGCTTCACCCTCACTTCGCTTCTTCGCTTAAAGCGATGCACTCACTTTCTGAACACTGGTTGCATCTGTGTCAAATCCTCCCAAAATGAACTACTTTTGGAGGATCCTACACGCACGTGGAAATATTTTTGAAGAGTCCGAGCAACATAAATTCCTTGATCCCAAAGACAATTTTGATTTATAGGTAAAAGTAATGAGTTAAGGTGTGCATATACCTTTTAGCACAACTTTAGATATTTTATACTCCCTCCATTTGAAGAAGAATGACCTAGTTTGACTTGGTACAGAGTTTAAGAAAATAAAGAAGACCTCCTTGTTATCAAGAAAGATGTGTCCATGTCAAGTGCTTGTTTTATGGAGTACATTGGAACATGGACGAGCCATCGTGATCTGTATTTATTTATTATATAGATACATTTCATTATCAAGAAAGATGCTTATCATTAGGAGTATCTGTTTTGTGAATTAACTTTTTATTAGTATCACAAAATGAAATATACGGTATCTAAATTTTCAATAGTGGTGAAAGTTAAACCATATATATCTTGAAAAGAGCATATATCTTTTTCACATTCTGCTGGATCATTGAATCTTGGTGCATGATAATTTGGAAGTTACCTCCAAAGAAATGCATAATGTATGGGGAAATTCCTTCCTTTAGTATAGATTTTGATATCTTTTATCTCTTTAGTTTTTTGTGGTAGGAATCTATGGGACAATGGGAAGTTGATTACTCTGTCTGACGTGAAAAAAGTATGTGCATTTGTTCTGGATAGTGACCTCCTAAAATTGATTTATAGGCCACTTGCAGATATTTTTTGGATTTGCTTTTTTGCTTCCTCCTGAATAAAATTATTAGCTACTTAGAGAGATATTTATGTATTTGTTTCTTCTTGTTTTACCCCCACTCCTTCAAGGGGGACGGGGTCTGTGCAAGTGTTACCTGTTGTGTGTAGTGTTGCATATTTGGGAATTTACTGGACAATCTAAACATGATTGGGGATATCATCTACTCTAATATGCCTCTAGGATGGGGAGAACGTTGTAATTAGGCAGCGTCTACATATGGAGTATGATTTTTTCTGTAAATGTTGTTCTCCACTTGAACTATGCAGATGCTAGTCTTGTGTTTTTTTCTTTTTGATGACTGAAAAATCGGTCTGGGACCAACAACTGCCTTTGGAACTCAGAAATGATGGGCTGCGTCCCTACTCCTTTTCCATAGAGTACACTTGTCACTAGTCAATGAATTACAATTGAGCCCAGTGGTCCTGAAACTAGTGCTTTGGCAAGAGTAAGTGCATGGTCCCTATTATGAATAGTCATTTATGTATCATAAAACTGCAATAAGTCATTATAACTTCATGTGAACAGTGGTGCGGGTAAGTATTTTTTTCTGGACAAAGCTCATTGATTGTCGGCAAAGGAGAAAAAAAAAAGATCTCCCCTCAATAACCTATGTTGGAGAGACATAGAGGATTTAGTACTGCGTTTTAAGTCCCAACATAATTTGATCCTTATCAGATTCTGCTGGATATTGAAATCTTTCTGCATGATAATGTGATAATTTGGAAGTATTACTTCCAAATAAAAGTTCAGAATATATACCCTTCGGGCCGGCTCAGATGGTTTGGCTTGGGACTTCCATAACGGGGGGCTCAAATGGTTTACCTCTCCTGTGTGATTTGTTTGTAAGCTATTTCACAGGAGTGAAAACTGTGGGTTCCCTAGTCATAAAAAAGAAAAGAGTAAAGAATATATGGGGAAATACCTTACTTTTAGTATATATTTTGGTATCTTTTATCTCTTTAGTTCTTTATGGTATGGGACAATGTTTAGTTGATTGTATTGTTCTGGACAGTGACCTCCTGAAATTGATTTACAGTCCTCTTGCAATTTTTTCTGGATTTGTCATTTGCTTCCTCCTGAATAGCTACTTGGATCTTCATGGTTCTGCTCCATCCTCTTTGTGCCCACTCCCGCGTGGGGGTGGGGGGTCAGAGTACGGTAAAATTTCATGTTGTACTCAGTTTGTACCTAAGTTTTTTTTCGAATTATTTAACGTGTACACAGTTTTGGCAAACATCACAGAAAACACACTTCTTCTTCTTCAATAGTAACTTTTTTGAATCTATAGCAATTGAAGTATAAAGCTTTGAAGAAGTTTGATGAAGTGGTCTTGAATCTTGAATATGAAAGTTAAGTTTAAATCAAGTAGATGTTGTTGGAAAAACTTACATCATTTGGGAATCATCATTATTGCAAAATGAGTTAGTTTTGACAAATTGATAATTATGATTTGTTTTCTTTATGATATTTGAAACTTGTATATCAAATTTGAGCCCATTTGAAACATCAGACATAAACGCCTAAACTTCAGTCGGTCGTATATGTTTAAAGTTCATGCAAAAAAATTGCTTGAATTTCAGTCATATGTGCTTGAGGTTCGGGCAAAAATGTCCGAGTTTTAACCATATATGCATGATTCAGTCGTGTGTGTGACCTCTCAACGTCATATATACGTGGACCTTATCTCTAGAGTATTCTAGTAAATGAAATACAATTGAGCCTAGTGGTTCTGAAATTAGTGCAGCAAGAGTTAAGTGCATGGTCCCTAGTATGAGTAATCATTCTTCTTATTTCTACCCCACATAAAATAAAGACGTGCTTGTACACACTAGTAATTGCATGACATGAGTTTGTACCTAAAATTTTATCGATTAACTCGTTTTAATCATATATATATATAAGAGAACCTTAGGCCCGCCTATGTGGCGTCACTACAAACCAGAATTCCTTGTTAATTTATTTATTTCCAAAATTAGCCTTCACCTTTTATGATAAGTTGTGATTTTTATGAAATGCGACTTTAATGAAGAGTTGTGACTTTCATGAAAGGTTGCAACTTTTCTAAATAGTTGTAACCTTTTTGATAAGGCATAATAAACATTTATTCACACTACCTTTTGTTGTCTATAAATAGAGGGGTTTCCTCTCATTTTAAAACAACGAAAATTCTGAACCTCCTCTTCTTCTTATTCATCTTCACAATTAAATAAATATTTGTGTACTTTGTTTTTGTTGAGTGGCTCACTGACATCATTGCTTATGTTACAGATCCTGGTATGTATTTATACAATCATTAATTTATGCTTATGTTATTAAGGATAAATGATAAGTTGTAATAATTTTCATTTTCCTTTATATTATTAATGTGTGTTACTACGTAATCTTGTATGTAAGATAATATAATGTTTTAGTTTTAATACCTGATAGATTTTAAGTATTATTTTATAAATTCTGTGATGTTAAATTTCCATGCGAAGCGCGAATAATTTTACTAGTTAATATATATTCTCACATCATTTTGTTATTAGTCGTAATAAGTTAATATAGTATGGTGTAAACATTGGGTACGGATAAGTTTTTCTACTCTCGATGAAGCTCGTTGCGTATTGGGAAAAGAGGAAAAGAATATCTACCCACACTAACCTATGTATGGAGGGACATATTTATCAGCTCCAAGTACAATGAATTGAAGTCATAATCAATTAGTTGGTGTGCATTAATAGAAGCTTTGATTAAATGTGTATTATGATGATGCTTCCAACGAGATTTTCTCTATATTTAGAGCTCGAACTTGAGACTTTTGGTTAAGGATTGAGACTTCTGGTTAACAATGAAGCACCTCCAACGTCTCATTGCACTACAACCTATGCTATAGGTAAACTTACTTCGATATCCTAAAAGAAGATACAATTTTCTTTTTCCCTAATCAAATATAAAGAATTATTTTTAGCTAAGATTGTTAGCTATTGCCTTTATTTTAATTTATTTGTCATATTTCCTTTGTATAAAAAAGAATGATGTAATGTTTTTAAAATAAATAAATTGATTTTTAAGCTTCTTTTTTTTTTTTGAAATAATTTAGAAAAAACATACCTCATAATTAAATAAAACCTATATATATACCAAACATAATAAGACTTCCTAAATGTAGCAGATTTGAGCGTTTCCATCTCCTGTTATATTTTACTCCCTCCGTCTACTTTTAATTGTCATAATTTTCCTTTTTAGAGTCAAACGATGAGAACTTTGACTAATATTTTATGATATATTTTTTCATCATATTGATATGCAAAAAATTGCAATTTATTGTACTTTTCGTATAGTTTTTGAATATCTAAATGTTTTGTTTAAAATATCGAATTAATGTAATCTAATTTAACTTTGAAAATTAGTCAAATTGACTTTCGGAAAGCACAATATGACAATTAAAAATAGACAGAGAGAGTATAATTATGGTCTAGTTTGTGTATATAGAAAAAATCTCTCATCTCTCGATAATCTATAACTACACAAATATCTATCGTTATTTTTATTTTTAAAAAAGCTACAATTTTCCCTTTTTATCTCTAGAATATCACAATGTATGGCGAGGGTAACTTCTTCCTAATCCATATTGTCTTTTACTCTTTTAACTCAAATGAGCTTTGTTCTTTTCTTTAGCAAAAACAATCAATAAAGGTCCCAATTATCCTGACACAATTGGTACCAATAGAAATTAAGTTTACTACAATTCAACAAAATTTAAGAAATAAAAATAGATAAATATTATGGAATTTGATTTTCGATTATTTTAGGATTTATTTTGTACCCCACCCCCCTTTTTCGCTAAAAAAAAGCTACCATTTTCCCTTTTTATCTCTAGAATATCACAATGTATGGTTAGGGTAACTTCTTCCTAATCCATATCGTCTGTTAACTCAAATGAGCTTTGTTCTTTTCTTTAGCAAAACAATCAATAAAGGTCCCAACTTATCCTGACACAATTGGTACCAATAGAAATTAAATTTACTACAATTCAACAAATTTTAAGAAATAAAAATAAATAAATATTATGGAATTTGATTTTCGATTATTTTAGGATTTATTTTGTACCCCACCCCCCTTTTTCGCTCTGCATCTAGTTCAGGAAAGGTCTATATTTCAAGAGAGTGTAATATAGACAATGTATGTCGATATAAATATTAGTGACGAATTTTATGACTCAGACTTATAATCTACTTATAATTTGTACATTATACGAAAGGTAATTTTCCCTTTACTTTAAGCTTGTCTTTCTTGTAAAATGACTTGAGTTTGAACTCAGCAGATGATTGATGTGAAAAATACTTGAAAATAGACGGTGAAAATGATAGGAAAACATAGGGGTGTACATGGTCGGGTTGGTTCGGATTCAACTATCAAATCAAACCATTTGTGTCGGATTTTTAAATCTATAAACCAAACCAAACCAATAAAAACTCGGGGTTTTTTCAACCTCGGGTTTTTTTCGGATTTTTTTGGGTTTTTCGGATTTTTGGATTTTTTTGGGTTTTTCCGGTAAAGTATTCATACAAGCATATAATTTATTTGTACTCCAAATATTTCTTTAGTCCTACCAAAATACAACTATCTAAGGTGTTTCTTAGGAAAATAGCACAAAATATGATATGAGTAATGACACTAAAATATTCAAGAAAAAAATAATAATAATGAAATCATGTAAAACAAATATTGCAAATTAACAACTCATAATGAAAATGATCATAATTTAAAAGTACTAAATCATGCTAAAATAAGTTTAATAAGTATTAGTTACATGACTAAATATTAAAGGAAATTAAAATTAGATTATGTATTTGAATTGTCTAAACCAATGTAAAATCAAAGAACAAATATTCAATATTATTGTCATTCTTAGTGTTGAATTGATTTTCTTTTTGCATTAGTATTAATTTGATTTTTATTTAAGCTTTATTATACTTATCAACATCTGCGGATTATAATCTTTATTGAACCATTCAGAATTCTAAGTTTCAAACTTGAAATAATATATTAAAAGATAAAAATTATGAAAAAGTATAAGAATTATTTAAAAATTATATCAAAGTAAATATTTTTATGTATAAAATAAAATTTTAAAATTATATATATAATGTTGGGTGGTTTGGTCTCGGGTTGGTTTTTTTAGTTAAAATCAAACTAACCCAAATATAGTCGGGTTTTTTTTTTCCAAGTCAAACCAATCACTAGTCGAATTTTTTTTCTCGGTTTGACTCGGTTTGCGGTTTGGTTCGATTTTCGATTCGATTTTGTACACGAAAACATTTGAAAAATATTTTTCATGTTTTAATAATCAAAATTTAGAAAAATATTTTCTCAAACAGAAAAATAACTTTTTAAGTCGAAGTAGATAAAATAAATTTCACAACTAAGGTCTCGTATTGATTGGTCTTCACACCCTCAATTGCACCTCATCTTCATCTTCGCTACCGTAACCCTCACCCCTATCCCACCATTCCCACCCCCAACAATATTTGCCAAGTTTATATACGAACTCTTTTAGAATAATACATTTTACTCACTTACATATCAAATACAAAAAAAAATGATTTTCATTTCTTTATCTTTTATCTTTGTCTCCTCTTAATAGATGATAGACCTTTGTGTGGTGTATAAACCATCGTACTAAAATCACTCTTCTTGTGACAAAATTTAAGTACACTTGATGTTTATATATATATATATATATGTGTGTGTGTGTGTGTGTGTTAGTTAATTATACTATTCCTACTTGTTTAGGAAGATAATCTAAGATGAAGTTTTAAAATATTTTTTTTATATCTTTATAGAAATCTCAAGTTTAAGTCCTGAAAAATGAATAAAACTAAAAAAAATTTGGAGAAGTGCTTGCATAGCCGATTTCATTATCATCTTTAAGAGATAGTAAAAAATTCATAAATTTTTACAAGTTTAGTCATTTTAAAATCTACATCAAACGCATAAATTTTAAAGTTTTTAAAATATCGATCAGACATAAATCTAGCTTTAGACATGTATACTTGAATTAAGCTTGTTAAAGTCAAATTTTAGATTAATTTGGAAGTAAATAAATTTCAAATATTTTTTATGAAATTTCACTTGGCAGTCCCAAAAATTAGAGATGTTCAAGGAAAATTGATAAACTGCACCAAATCAATAAATCATATCAAACATACTTAAAAGAACTTGTGAGTTTAGACATGTTACAATAATGATTATATAGTTATAAGAGTGTTATTAGCTATTAAGTGTAAAACCTTTTTAAAAAAAAGAAAATCAAATTCAAATATAAAAAAATGTGTTTCTTTCCTTAAGAGGGATTAGGGAAGGGCCCAAAAAGAAAGGCTTTGAATAAAATGAAATAAATGGCATGATAAAGTTGGATAAATACTTAACTTGATGTTGTGACATCGTATTATCAAAAGGTTTGGGGTAGTGGATGACATTATTTCTCCCTTAATCAAAAGTATTAGCCATATGGAAAAAACATTTATAAGGAGGGCTACCTTGAATGGGCGTTACTCGGCACAAATCCCTACTAATCGGACTCCATCATGAATATTGAACTCCGAATAAGAAATCTCCCTCGAAAAAAAAATATCTTGACAGTCAAATACTTCAAGAAGATCGACAAAATTTTCTTTATATCAAATCAAATAAATCTCAAAGAAGTTCAATCAAATAAATCTCAAAGAAGTTCAATCATCCTAAGAAATATGTAACTGAAAAACACTCCTATCAATTATCATAGAGAAATTAATTCAAAAAGAAGAATTATGAGAGTAATAAAATAGTACCCACAATGTTTGTTAATAAAAATATATTTCTTTGTATTTTACTTGTGATTGTTATTCATGTTCCATTATTTTAAAATTTGTTATAAACACTTACTAATTTGAAAATATTGAGAAATATTGTATTCTCAGTATCTTATTACAACATTATGAAAATTCATAAGAGTAGAGTTAGTTATGCATAAAATACTTTTTCTAGCTTGTATCAAAGATACTTAAAAAAAATTGTAATTTTAAACATGTTACAATAATGATATAGTTATAAGAGTATGATATTAACTACTATTAAGTATGAAATTTAAAAATATAAAAAACGTGCTTTTTTCCTTGGACGGAAGGAACTGAAAAAATAAAAAGTTTTGAATAAGATGAAATAATAAATAGTATGATAAAGTTTGGCGGAAACTTTAACTTTTTGATATCATGGCTCCACCAAAGGATACGTTGTTTATAGCGAATGAAACTATTTTTTTTTTAATTAAAGATTTTGATCATTTCACGTCTTGGTATGAAAATATCTTTGATAGGAAGTGTTATTGTCGAATAAGCCTAACCTGACGCAAATCTGCATTAATCAAACTCCATTACAGATATCAGACACCGAATTTGGGAACCCCCCCATGACTCGAACCTACAATCTTAGAGTTGAAGGTGAGAGTTAACTACTTACCATTGGAGCAAAGCAAAATGTAAATATTTAGTATATTATAAATAGAGAAAACAAAAAACTTGTTACTACAGTAAATTTATTAATTTGTCCACATCATCAAATATCAATACTATTTATGTAAAAATTATGTGTACGCCACTGGACTCAACAACCAGACTTACTTGTGACATATAAATAACTTGAACCTCACAATGAGGTGTCATTTTCTAACATGAAAGCCACACATCAATCTCACCAACTATTAGCCCAAAACACTTCTTATATATATATATATATCTTGTGGTTGCTACATTTTTAGCCTAGAAAATGGAACCATCAGTAGATAAGTCCAATTATTGCACTGACACTGATGAGATGATCAATTGGTTCGAGAAATCCGCCGAAAATGCTGTCGCTGTACAGCGGCAGACGCTTCGGCGGATTCTTGAACTCAACCATGGTGTTGAATACCTAAAAAAATGGCTTGGAGATATTAGACTTCAAGATGAAAATGCTATGGAATCACTTTATGCTACTATGGTTCCTCTTGCTTCTCATGCAGATTTTGAGCCTTATATACATAGAATTGCTGATGGTGAAAAAGCTCCTTTACTTACTCAAGACCCTATGAAAACTTTATCCTTAAGGTGAAGTACTATACTTCTTGTTTCTTAAACCACAATACATTCCTCTTCTTTTTTCTTTTTCTTTTTCTTTTTTTTTTGGGGGGGAGCGGGGGGGCGTGGGGTGTGTGTGGATACAGTGAGATTCGAACCTCTGTCACTATCACTAGAGTGATGGTGTAGGTAGCTCATCAACTGAGCTACATCAGACTATATGTCAAGTCACATCTTTCTCTAATTTTTTACTCTGTAGAATTTATTTTATAATGTTAGTGTATATAGAGGTAGATGTACCCTGTGTTTGATAGTTTTAATGGAACAATATCATTTCCGACAATACCATTTCTGACACTGATGACTCAGTGGCGGAGCTATATAGATTGAAGGATGATCGGTTAAATATTTGTTCACCGCGTCGGAAATTACTTTTTATACATATATATTAATCATTTGAGCTACACTCCACTATAAGCCATATTTTTCACTAATTTTGATTGGGTAGAATTTTTTTTATACTGTCAGTGTATATAGAGGCGGATGTACCATGTGTTTGATTGTTTTAACTTAATCTATCATTTACGGCACATAGTGACGGAGCCACATAAATCGAAGGGTGATCGGCTAAACACCAGTTCACACGTCGAAAATTACTTTTTTTATACATATATATATTAGATCTTGGATATTTTTAGTAAACTGAGTATAATTTGTAAGATGAAAAATCACTAGATGTCAAAAGATACTAAATTTGAACTCATAATTTTAAAAATATAATGTATAAATTGTAAGACTTAAAAGTTAAACTCTTCTTTATTTTTCAAAAATTTTGGAATAGCACTGAAGAAGCACCCTCTTGGCAATGGAATAGTTTATAGTGTGGAATATTTTTTCATCTTATGTATGTAATAATGTCAAGCGATATGGATAGTGTTGATTCATATATCGGATTCAACTTGTTTGGAATTGAGACATAATAATTTTTTTTTTTATTCTTTTTAGTTCTGGAACCACAGAGGGAAGACAGAAATTTGTACCATTTACTCGCCATAGTTCCCAAACAACTCTTCAAATTTTCAAATTGGCAGCAGCTTATAGATCAAGGTATATAATTCAAATCTTGAAAAATATTCAATTTTTTTAAATTTTTTTCTTAACAAATTTCCTCTGTTTTAATAAAACAGGATTTATTCAATAAGAGAAGGTGGAAAAGTTCTTGAATTTATATATAGCAGCAAACAATACAAAACAAAAGGGGGATTAATAGCAGGAACAGCCACAACACATTATTATGCTAGTGAAGAATTCAAGATTAAACAACAACACACAAAATCTTTTACTTGTAGCCCTGAGGAAGTTATTTCAAGTGGAGATTATAAACAATCAACATATTGTCATCTCCTTCTTGGCTTATATTATTGTGATGAAATTGAATTTGTGACATCAACTTTTGCATATAGTATAGTTCAAGCATTCAGATCATTTGAAGAGTTGTGGAAGGAATTGTGCCATGATATAAGAGAAGGTACTCTTAGTTCAAGAATCAACATAACCAAAGTACAAAAAGTCGTCTTAGGTATGTTACTGTCTTATCTAAAAGTTTATACAGTTTGAAAGAGTTAGTTACTTTATCACACACCAACTCACGTGTGAGCCTGACTTTTTCTTTTCTTTTCTTGGGCCTACCACATGGAAGTTCTTTTAGTGATGAGCGGTAGTGAGACTTGAATATAGAATTCTCTGGATTTGTCTGCTCCGATATTAATTTTCATCTAAAAGTTTAAAATTGTTAGAAAGTGTTTATTTTTAATTACTTGACTATGTTTTCAACACACCCCTTCATGTGCCTTGACTCTTTTTTCTTTGGCCTGTCACTCAAAAAAATTATTTAAATAATGAGTAACTGTGTAACTTAAACATAAGACCATGTGCCTACTCCGATATTAATGTTGAAGTGTGTATGTAATCATCTCATTTTAAAAAAAAATTAACGATTAGAAAGAATATATTTTTAATTACTTCACTATGTCTTCAACACGGCCCTTCATGTGCCTTGGCTCGTTTTTCTTTGGCCTATCACGTGAATTAAATTGTGTAACTTAAACAAAATACCATATGCCTACTCTGATGTTAGTGTTGAAATACGTTACCATCTCATTTATAAACTTGAAATTTTAAGGAAGACACATACATTTAATTATTTCATTATGTCTCCAACACACCCTTCACATGTCTACCTCGTTATTCTTTGGCCTAGCACGTGAAAAATATTTTTTAGTAATGAGTAATTGTGTGACTTGAACAAAAGACCATATATCTGCTCTGATATCAATGTTAAAATGTATTACCAAAAAAATACGCTTTTAATTACTTCATTATGTCTTCAACAGATATCATTGTCCCTAATCCAGAGCTGGCATCAAGAATTGAATCAATATGTGAAGAAGTAGAAAGGGAAGATTGGTTTAGTATAATCCCAAAATTATGGCCAAATGTTAAATATGTTTACACAATAATGACAGGCTCAATGCAACCATACTTAAACAAATTGAGACATTATGGTGGGAATTTGCCTTTGGTTAGTGCTGATTATGGGTCCACAGAGAGTTGGATTGGAGTGAATGTGGAACCTTCATCTCCACCAGAGAAAGTAACTTTTGCAATTATACCCACTTTTTCTTACTTTGAATTCATACCACTACATAGAAGTAAGTCACAAAGTTACAATAATAGCCACCAAGATGCTAATCTTCTAGCAAATGATGATTTTATTGAAGATGAGCCTGTTCCCTTATCTCAAGTCAAGATAGGACAAGAGTATGAAATTGTCCTCACTACTTTCACAGGTACTATACTCTGATATTTAACTTTTACTTCTTTTTTTTCTTGTGGTAAAATGTTTTGTGGGGTATATTATTTGTAACATTGTTATTTAACATATACTCACTTTTTAAAAATCTTTGGTTGTTTACCAACATTGAAATATGTGGTATTTGAAGTCAAGCGTAACTTCATACAAAAATGTCTAGAGTTGTTCCGAAGTTGGTAGACTATTGCAAATTATATGCTTTGTGAGTATGACTCAAGTGATTTTACTAAAATAGGATATTTGTGCATTTTGGTCCACCCTGTATCCATTTTAGGGTTCTGACTAATGGAATTCGTATCACATGAGGCCTATCAAAGGAAAATAACTCTCCATCAGTACCTTTTTTTTTACATTCAAAACTAGAACATGAACCTTTGATAAAGGTGAAAAAAATTTATCCATTCAATCGTAACACATGGTGACCAACTTTTAGTGTTAACTTTTTCCAGTATATTCTAACTATTTATGCACCATACATATAGCATTAATTCTTTTTTGATTGTCATTGTCATGAAAATATCTCTCTACTTACCACCAACCATATAAGTTAGATATTTGGATGACTTTTTTGTTGAATGTAAATTAAATTTTTTTATATATATATAAATTACTTTAATATGTTATAGTAATTAAATAACTTATTGTATTTTTTTTAGAAGACTTGATGATATAAAAATTCTTTATAATGTCAGTATATATGGAAGTACTTGAACTCTAAATTAAGACTACATCAAGCACCATACATCAATTATTTGTAGTGGCATGGACAGTGAGTATATCATCCAGTTAAATACTAACATGGTGTGTCTGAGATTCCAAGAACAAGGGATTTATCTTGTCCTTTTTATATTACAAAATTTCCCTATAAAAAAAAAAGGAGGGTGGGGGGTGTGTGACTGTGTGGGGAGTGGGGGGACTTGGGAAATAAATTACCTAAATGATAACTATAAATAATCGTTCATAATAATTTGAATAGTAACAAAACAAAGAAGACAAGTAATCTGATTCATCATGTTACATATGTCAGTGTATATACCTTAAATTTAATCTTTTTTAACTAACTAAACCTTTATATGTAGGTCTTTATCGATATAGACTAGGGGATGTAGTAGAAGTTGCCGGTTTTCACAAGAAGACCCCCAAACTCAACTTTATATGCAGGAGAAAGCTGATATTAACAGTAAATATCGATAAGAATACTGAACAAGACCTCCAGTTAGTGGTGGGGAGAGGTTCTCGAATACTAATAAGCAAGTCAAGAGCTGAGCTAGTAGACTTCACAAGCCATGCAAATGTATCAAAAAAACCAGGCCATTATGTGATCTATTGGGAAATCAAAGGAGATGTTGATGAAAATGTTCTTGGAGAGTGTTGTACGGAAATGGATGCTTCTTTTGTTGATCATGGATATGTTGTATCAAGAAAAACCAATTCAATTGGACCATTGGAACTTTGCATTGTGGAAAGAGGTACTTTTAAGAAGATTTTGGAACATTTTATTGGAAATGGAGCAGCATTGAGCCAATTTAAGACTCCTAGATGCACTAGTAACCAAAACCTATTAAGAATCCTTAATGTATGTACCATTAAAAGGTTTTATAGCACAGCCTATATGGGTGATAGAATGTTTGTAACATAATTGAATTTGCATTGATACCTACTTTACTTGTCGTTTTTATTAAAAATAAATTATTCAAAACAATTGTCTTATTAAAGAAATCAAGATATATCTAATTGAGTACATTTTTCTCATTTTGCTCTTAGTAATAATTATTCTTGAAAGTAGTAAACATTAACTAATTAGTATAGAAAATTTAAGTGAAGAACACATACACATACTTAAATATTGTGATTGTTTAGATTAACTTTCTTTCTACTATCTATTGAAGATGAATTAAGGAACGTATAAATAAAAAATATGACAAGTAAAATTGTCTAGAGGAAGTACTAGCTAGTTTGTACTTGACAAGCTAAGTACTACCTTCGTGCACTTTTACTTGTCGACTAAACTAAATTAAAGGAGACATTAAGTTAAGTGACAATAGATTTTTCTTTTTGTGGTAATATTTATTGCCGCAAAAATATTCAGTGGCAAATAAAATTGGATTTAATAAACCGAATCGAATTACAAAAAACTAAACTGATTCACAAAAAATCGAACCAAACCAAATTGATTCGGTTCAGTGTTCGATACAACAATCCTCAGAAACCGAAAATCAAACCAAATTATCGAATGCCCAACTCTACTCTATTGTATTTAAAACTATAAGAGAACCACATAAATATAAAAATATATCTTTTTTTAAATTTGTCGTGATTTAATACCCAAAATAGTACTCCCTCCATTCATTTTTACTTGTCACTATTTGACTTGACACACTTATTAAGAAAACAATTATTGATATATGTATTTTACCACACTATCCCTACTAAATGATGATTAGCATTAGGTCTTGGAAAATGATTTGGAGGATAAGTATTTAATGCTGAGGGTAAAACATGAAATAATTGTCTTTTCTTGATACGTCAAAAATGACAAGTAAAAATGAAAATCTACTTTAGGAATAAGTGACAAATAAAAGTGAACGGAGAGAGTATTTATATGTCATTCTTACTAAAAATAGATGATCCTTAATATATGTCATTTCACAAAATCAATGCATAAATGACATTATTCTTCTTATTTACCATTTAAAAGTTACTCCCTCTGTCCCTAACTACTTGTCCACTTTTGAATTGACACACCTATTAAGAAAACAATTATTGGCATAGTGAGTTTTTCATTTTACCCCTATTAATTATGAAATAGATGAATTAAAAACTTAAAATTTTCAAGAAAATCTACCTTTTTCAAAGTAATTAATTGAGGGTATAATAGGTAAAAAAAAAAAGTCCTTTCTTGATATATCAAAATGGACAAGTAATTAGGAACACCTAAAAAGAAAAAGTGGACAAGTAATTAGGGACAGAGGGAGTATTAGTTTTGAAAGTATAAATTTGTCCAATATAAAAAAGAGAATTAAAAATTAGTTCATGTTCATTGGTCAAATTAATTAATCAAAATAAATTAATTCATGTTCATTTATTGAAAATTTGACTTTAAGAGAATATTAAATAAGAGTACAATAATAAATTTACCTAATTTTTTAAGGACGTAAAATCTAAAATGATGATAACTAAATAAAAATAAAGAAAATATAGTGTACAAGTAAAAATGGACGGACTACAAGTGATATGAATAGTCCAATCTTGATGGACATGTCATTGTTAATTATGGGACCAATTATGGGACCAAATTAAACGTGAACATTTAAAGGGATTGTAGACCCAAAAAGCTCATCCATCACTTACCACAATTGGTTTGAACTTTGAACCACATGTACTTTCTTGATCTCATATTATTTGAACTTTATACATATTAAAAATAAATTCTTCATTTTATTTGTCTAATTTAAAATAAATTTAAAGAATTTTATTAAACTTTTTTATAGTATTAAATAGCTACATTTTAAATAATAGTAATCAATTTTAAAATTTTAAAGTATCATAAATAAAAATAAAATTGTATGTATATAGATTTTAAATTCCATGGAGATAGACAAAATTGAAGGTTATCTTAATGATTTAGGGGGTTTCAAAATCTACTTGAGATGTTAAAGTTCAAACTCTATGCACTATATTTTTTTACTTTCCAAACCTCTTTTTAATGAAAATTCTGAATCTCTAACTATAGGTTGAAACTAGTATTTAAGGAAGTAGTTCAATTGAATCTCTTTCGTCTAAAAGTTATATTGTATAAATAGAATAATTTGCAATATTTTTTTATAAATACAAAAAATATACTGCAATCACAAAAGAAATAGATCTATATACTCATTTGATTCTTCTTTTCTAAATTTTCTTTTAGATTTGAGGATCATTATAATTAGTAGCATATTTTTCAAACATTGAACTTTCTTGGGATGTATTTGATCACCAAGAACATTAGACAATACTTTAATCACCTCGAGTGTGAGAAAGACGATATTTGATATCTTGATCTCTTTAAAGAAAGTCCAATTTTTAAAAAATATTCAAGATATCTTTTTAAGAGAATGAGTATCCCTTTAAATAGCGTGATCTAACTTAATTAGAATAGAGTAACCTTCAAAAAATTCTAAAAAACGTTAAAATTTAAAAATAAATTAAACTCACCTCGTAAAATATTATTTTAAATCCCGTAAATTTCAATGTCTACCTACATACTTAGGTGCCTACTACTACAAAAATGACATGAATCTATATTTCGTTGCACTTACTTGTAAGATTATTTTTTTACTGAAATGAGTGAACATGATTTTTTTATATAATTTAAATTTTTTAAAAAATCCTACAAAGATCTTTTATGTGTAAAAATATCTTTTTATATAGAGTATATAAAAATTGAGAATAAATTTATGAAAAACTATAAAACAAAATTATTTATATTTTTTCAATATTCAATTAAATAACAACATATATAAAAATTATACTACACTAAAGGAGGGTGCATGAATAGGACAACACAATTACAAGTTGTTAGGACCAATTAATATAAATACAATAAATACAACTATACCAATATGAAAAAAAGTCAATCATACAGTTGCTTTCTGAAATAATGAATTCACAAACTACTTATTAGTTGCTGCCAACGCATCTAGGTCCCAACAGTTAAATGATGAAGACAGTAAATTTCGAATTTAAAATTTATGGATTTTATTTTTTTAATTTTAAATATCAAACTTTTTATACTTTTATATTTAAGGATCAAATCTACTTTTTATTACAATTTTACAAAAAATAATTAATGTAAATTTATGTTTCAGATTAAAAATATAATAATAATAATAATAATAATAATATATTTAATATTATTCTATAAATAAAATCTAAGAAAATTAAATTTTACTTAGACCTTATTCATATCTTGTAGAAATAGAGCTCGCTTCAAATAAAGTGAAGTTGTTTGAAAAGAAAAGTACAAAGTAAATCAGATATAATAAATAATAGAAAAAACATTGCATAATAATCAGAATAATCTAGAA
This sequence comes from Solanum tuberosum, assembly GCF_000226075.1. NCBI lineage: Eukaryota > Viridiplantae > Streptophyta > Magnoliopsida > Solanales > Solanaceae > Solanum > Solanum tuberosum. The sequence goes on along the minus strand of NW_006239515.1, from coordinate 110,407 downwards.
CAAAGATAAAATAATGCGACAATAGTACTAATAATAATAGAACTCAAAACACAAGAAATAACATAATAATAGAAATCAAATTAATTTAATTCAGTCGAATTCAATAATTTATATTTATTTGTAAAAAATAAAATTTTAAATTTTAACACCGTCTTCTATATAATAAAAAAGGAAAACGTTTGCATATAGCCACTCAAAAATAACTTAATTACGCTCCATAGCTATAGTTTGCTAATTATGATTTGTAGCTATATGTTATAGGGAGGAGAGTGGCAAGCGAGATTGGGAGAAGGAGGAGAGAGGGAAGCGAGAGAGGGCAGAGAATGGTAGAGAGGTGAATTGTATATGTATATCGGTTAGATAATTGTCTATATGTAACTGGTATACATATGTATTTGTATATCTGGCGAGCGAGATTGGGAGGGGAGGAGAGAGGCGAGCGAGATTGGGAGAGGGAGGCGAGCGAGAGAGGGCAATAATTTGTATAATTCACATCTCGTTTGTATAATTCGCAGGTACGTTTGTATAAATCGCGTGTTTTTGTATAATTGAGTAATATGAAGTCTAGAATTATATAAATATGATAAAACACAAAATAATGAATTGATACAAACATAAACATATAAACTTTAAATAGTTACACAAATTATATGATACAAATTACACTATATAAATTATATTATACAAAATTCGAAAATCTACACGTTTATACAAACTAAAAAGTTATACACAAAAAGATTGAATGTATATGGTGATAAAACTGAAAAACCAAAGAAAATCATCGTCATATATAAATACAAACCATTGTATACAAATACAAATCAAAGGAAGAATTATTAGTTGCGAATTATACAAATGCGTCGAATTATACAAACATGGCTAATTATACAAATTCGAAGTCAACCCACGTAATTAATGATTAATGTTAGTGTTGAAAGTATTAACCCAGCTACAATGGCTACTGTTACATTGATATCAAGGAAGAAGGAAGAAGGAAGAAGGAATCAAAAAGTAAAATGGAGAATTTGTGAAACTGTATTATTTCTTCATACAATCCAACTATCGCTATTTATACATGTCATCCACTAACTATACACGTGACTAACTAATTATACTGCCAGCTAATCTAATCTAACAGATTCTGTTATTAATCTGTGTATACATACTAAGCTAGCTAACAACTTAATACTTGTCACTAATTTCTACACTCCCCCTCAAGTTGGATGGTGAAAAATGTCCAACAACCCCAACTTGAACAACATCTCAGTGTGCAATTGTTTTCCCAATGCTTTTGTGAATATATCTGCCAATTGTTCTTTGCTAGCAATGTAGGAAGTTGTGATCAGTCCTTCTTGTAATCTTTCCCTAATGAAGTGACAACCAATCTCTATGTGTTTAGTCCTCTCATGAAACATAGGATTTGAAGCTATCTGCAATGCTGCTTTATTATCACAATATAACTCCATTGGCAACTCCACATGAGCACATAGTTCCTTGAACAAACACTGTAACCAAACTAACTCTGCCACTGTGGTTGCCATACTTCTATACTCAGCTTCTACTGAGCTTCTTGACACTGTACTTTGTTTCTTTGACTTCCATGAAATCAATGAATCTCCATATTTTATTCCAAAACCTGTCACTGACTTTCTTGATATCAAACATGATGCCCAGTCTGCATCACAATATGCAGTCACCTTTCTTGACTTTCTGCTGCTCATTAGGAGTCCTAATGCAGGTTGCTTCTTTATATACCTGACCACATATAGGGCTGCATCATAGTGTGATTTTTTAGGTGCATGCATAAATTGACTCAAGTGTTGCACTGCATAGGAGATATCTGGTCTTGTCATTGCCAAGTATAATAATCTGTCAATGAGTCTTTGATACACTCTCCTGTCTTCTAATTCTGCATCATCACCAGTAGGCTCAAAAACTTCATCATATTCCAGACTTGTCATCTTCTGATTCTATTCTAGTGGTGTAGTATTTGACTTTCCTCCCCCTAAGCCACATTCTGATATTAGCTCTAGTGCATACCTTCTCTGATTCATCATAATCCCTTTGCTGGATCTGGCAAACTCTATTCCAATGAAGTATCTCAACTCTCCAAAGTCCTTCATCTTGAAATTGTAATTTAGAATTTCCTTAGCTTCTTGAATGAGTATTCTGTCACTCCCAGTAATTAATAAGTCATCAACATAAACAAGTATGATGACAATCCCTCATTTATTCCTTTTTGTAAACAAAGAATAATCCAACTTGCTTTGTGTGAACCCAGATTTAACAAGGGCTGTTGTAAGTTTCAGGTTCCATTGTCTACTGGCTTGTTTTAAGCCATACAGGGATTTGAGTAGCCTACAGACATTATGCTCCCCCTGGCTATCAAAATCGGTGGCAAAGTCATATAGACCTACTCCAGGAGATCACCTTGGAGGAAGGCATTATACACATCCATCTGTAACAAAGGCCAATTAGACTGAGCAGCTATAGAAACAATAGTCCTTACAGTGACCATTTTTACAACAGGAGAAAAAGTATCATGATAGTCGAGCCCTTCCTACTGAGTGAACCCCTTAGCAACCAACCTAGCCTTATACCTTTCAACAGAACCATCAGCCTTATATTTCACCTTATACACCCACTTGCAACCAATATGAGTTTTACCTACAGGTAGATCCACAATCTCCTAAGTGTGATTATCAGTTAGGGCAACAATCTCTTGCTCCATAGCAAAAATCCATTACTTATCATGAGCAGCTTGGGTGTAAGAGGAAGGCTCAGGAATGGATGAAGAAAAGGCAGTGAGGTAGGCTCTATAAGATGGTGAAATGGCAGAATATGAAAGACAATTGGAAATAGGATGAGTGACATCAGAAAGTTTCGATTGTGTAATGTAATCAATGTGCCAAAGAGGAGGCTTTGTGACTCTAGAGGATTTCCTGACAGGAGGAGGTGAAGGAGCAAGAATAGGAGTGGTAGGAATATATATATATATATATATTATTTATTTTTAAACTCTCTATTTTTTACCAACCGTCCGATCAAGTGATCGGACGGCCCAAATTAAATCCCAAGTTTTTCATCTTTCCCAAAATAAGTACAATCCCATCGCCTATCAAGCTTCTTCCCTTTCCCAGAAACGTTTTCCTTCTTCCCCATACGTTTCTCTTCCCATCAAACTCTTTTCCTCTCCTCTCCCATCGATCTCTCTCCTCTGCCATCGTTTCCGCCTACAAACCACCGGAAAATGGCAATTTCCGGTGGTCATCAATAGATCTCCCTACGCCGTCCATCAATCATATCCTTCTCATGTCAACTTTACGTCTCTTCCATCGTCTTTTCTGAACCATGGTAGACCTCAAAAGGCCATCCATCACTGCTACGCCTGAAAAGGTGAAAGGCATGAAGAACCATCATATTTTTGGGCTAATTGTCCCTTTAATATGATGGGTGTAAGGTTCCAACATTTATTTTTTGAACGTAGTAGAGGCTCCAAATTAGCTATAAAAGAGAAAACTTTGGCTCTCTTTCATCCATTCAGAACGGAGAGAAAAAACATTCGAAATCGTTGCGAAATCAGCGAACAAGGATCTGAAATCACCTAGGGAACAAATTGTAAGATCATCTTTTGTCCTCTGTTTTTGATTTGTTTAAATTTGAGTTGGAAGTTAGAATCTTGACGTCGAAGTTCTAGTTTGCTGCTCTACATAAGGTTAGTAATCACCATCTCCTTATGTTTTGGTTTTATTTTTGGTTTCTAAAAAATTATTCTTGCGTCGTTATCTTGATTATGCCATTTCGATTCAATTAGCTACTCTAAATAGGCCATAAGAACGATTAATAGAAATCAATGGAAATTAAAAGAACTGCTGATTAATGTATCTTATATGTGTTCGTTGAAATGCCTTTTACTGTATGCATCCCCTCTTAGATGTCTTTTTGTGCAAGAAAAGTTAATTCTAGACAGTAAGCATGATGTCCGTCACCATTTTTGTGATCTATATAATTAAAATTGGCGCTGCATCTCCTTGTTGTTAATTGCTATTTTTTTATCTGTTAAGATCCAAAACTATATAGTCAAAACAGTCATAATCTTTTCATCCTTACGCTGTCATTTTGTTTCCAACTAATTTTAATCAAATAGGCATTTTGTTATATAAAATTAATTACTGTTGCATCTCACTTAAGTTTAGTGTGAATACGAGTAGTAGAATATAATAGTAGTGGCGTGTAATTCCCTCTTGTTAATTAAGAAAATGTGTTGTTGGTTGTATGTTTATGGAAAAAATGTATTTTTGTGTCTAAAGCAATTTCATCAACTTTAGATCTGCCTCGCTTTGAATGTACATTAAATCCAGATTGTCTCCTTTGTGTACGGGTCAAAAACCATGTTTCCTGTATCCTTCCTACTATAGCTCAAACTTACCATTTCTTTAGTATGTAAAAGGGGTAAGAACCAACCCACTGTTAACTTTAAGGGGACATCAATTGATTTCTTGAAAAGAAAACATGCTTCATAAAAACTCGAATAAATCATCAGCTTGATGTTACATTTCTATTGATAGACGATATATTTTACGAAGTGACTCATTGTTTTTCTTTTCTTGGTGAATGATGTTTAGTGAAGTTTTAGAACATGTAGTACTCAACTAATGTGTTAGAATAGTGACCTTGAATTATCAAAATCTAGTTGATTGTTATGATTATTGTTGGCATTATATCTTTCTTTTCTCAAATATATGGGTATCTATGCCTCAAGAAAGATAGATAGGGAACAAGCCTCTTGTATGTTTTTTTTAAACCGTGACTTTTGTTACACTTTCCAATATAATATATGTTATGTAAAGTTATGTTAAATGCTGCTCTGTTTTGAATTTGTTATTGTTATTTGAATAGTTCCTAATCTCTTTTCCTCTTCTTATGTTTCATGTACAACCGGAGAGCTAGAGTTTCTACTTTAGAACTCGTTTTGGCCTAAAATATTAGGCCAACAGCAATTAGGATCATCACAACGCTCGGAGTCTCGCAAAATAGGAGTCTAATATTTCTTAGTCTTCCTCTTTTCAAGTCTTAATTATATTGTTTGGGCACATTGGCTAACCTTTACTTAAAAGTTTTAGATATATTGTTTGTCTTTTATTTTGAAGCTTATTTGACGTGAACTGATATTATTTGCTTATGAATTTAGTTGAGACACCTTTAGAACAAATGATACATAAGACATTTTCTTAAAATGGGTTAACATTTTTACTTATAACATTCTTTTAGGCCTTTTAAGTTGAAAAGAGGGGCTTATGGTTTTAAAAGATTTCCAAATGAAGTTACAAGAGGGTGAAATAATATTCATTTAAGTATTTAAGTAGAAAAAGAATAAAACTCATAAATTGGGACTTCCAAATGAATTTAGAGATACATAAAGGCTAAAAAATAATTAACTTTAAACTAATTAACTCGTGGGATTATATATTTTTTTTTAAATAAGTAGGAAAGTAGGCTTATATATATATAACAAAACAAATGTGACTATAGAATGAGTCCCAATAGTTAGGCCTATTTTATACTCTTTACATCACCCCCTTATGAAATATATATTGACTATTCTTATTTTTTGAATCAAGCATTGCTAAAAATACTTTAATCTTGTAACACGCTATTTCAAAATCCTATTTTTATACTCTTTACATCACTCCTTTATAAAATATATTGACTATTCTTATTTTT
>NW_006239515.1:91775-104114 GCF_000226075.1 Solanum tuberosum | reverse complement strand
TTTACTTACCATTGATTTTAAAGCAAATAAATAAACAAGTTTTCCTAATCATATTTTTCTAAATTGAGTTTAAGGACTATTTTCGGATAGGCTCTGAGGGATGCTTAACACCTTCCCCTCGAGTAACCAAAACCCTTACTCAGAATCTCACTGGTTTCGCAAATCAAAACAGAGTTTACATTTACACATTTAAAAAATGGTTTTCCTAATATTTTCCTTAAAATTTAGGTGGCGACTCTAAACAAAACAAAACAATTTTTTCCAAAATCAGAGTGTCAGCCATATTATGTTGTGAACTGTTTCGGCCGGTTCAAAATAGGGTGCGACAATGATAGTCGAGCCCTTCCTGCTGAATGAACCCATTAGCAACCAACCTAGCCTTAGACCTTTCAACAGACCCATTAGCCTTATATTTCACCTTATACACCCATTTGCAACCAATAGGAGTTTTACCTACAGGTAGATCCACAATCTTCCAAGTGTGATTATTAGTTAGGGCAGTAATCTCTTGGTCCATAGCAAAAATCCATTTCTTATCCTGAGCTGCTTGGGTGTAAGATGAAGGCTCAGGAATGGATGAAGAAAAGGCAGTGAGGTAGGCTCTATAAAATGGTGAAATGGCAAAATAGGAAAGACAATTGGAAATAGGATAAGTGGCATCAGAAAGTTTGGATTGTGTAATGTAATCAATGTGCCAAAGAGGAGGCTTTGTGACTCTAGAGGATTTCCTAACAGGAGGAGGTGAAGGAGAAAGAATAGGAGTGGTAGAAATAATGGGAGTAGGAACTGATGAAGATGTAGATGGAGATGAATTGCACAAGGAATGATCATGAGACTCTAAAGGTACATTCAGAGGATGAGGAAAGGCTGATGTAGAAGGAAATGTATGTGAAGAGGACAGAGAATCAGGAGTTAAAAATGTGGACTTGGGATGCTGGAAAAGGAATATATGTTCCCTGAAAGTGACATCCCTGCTTATGAAAAAAGTGTCTGAGGAAATATTGTACAACTTATACCCCTTTTGAGTAATTGCATATCCCATGAAAATAGATGGTATAGCCTTAGAAGAGAATTTATCAGTGTAGAATGGCTTGGTTGCATAGCATAGGCATCCAAATACTTTAATGTAATCAAGCTTAGGAGGATGACCATGAAACACCTCATAGGGTGATTTGTTGGATTCGTGTGGATGGTAATCTATTAATGAGAAAGGCTGCAGTAGAGACACACTCACCCCAAAATTTGAGAGGTATATGAGCCTGAAATCTAAGGGCTCTAGCCATTTCAAGAAGGTGTCTGTGCTTTCTTTCAGCAATGCCATTTTGCTGAGGTGTATGTACACAAGTACTTTGATGAATAATTGAACAGAGAATTGCATTGAGAATTGAAAAATTCTAAACCATTATCAGTTCGTACAATTTTAACAGAAGCTGAAAACTGATTTTTAACAAGAGTAAGAAAGGAAGTAATGTGCATTATTACATCACTTTTCAATCTTAACAAGTAAATCCAAGTCATTCTAGAATGATCATCTACAATAGTGAGGAAGTATCGATAACCATTGTAAGTACACTGTTTGTAAGGCCCCCAAACATCCATGTGAATGATATCAAAAGGATTTACAGACTTCTTAGTACTATTAGTAGATGGAAGTAAGTATAATCATTCATTTTCTCTACCAATCCCATTCACCTTGCCAGTTGATAGGTCCTGAAAGATGTAAAAAGAAGGATAGAAAGAGACACAACAATGAAGTTCTTTAGTGAGCTTGGAAATGGACAGGAGGTTATACTCAAATTTAGGAACATGCAACACATTGTTCAACACACAATTATCAAATAGTGTTATTGTGCCAATGTGTTTGACATCTGTTGTTTGACCATTTGGAAGATGGACTAGGTTGTTAGAATGTGGTGCAGGTGATGAGTTTAGCAAGGATTTCATGTTACAGACCATATGATTGGTAGCACCAGTGTCAACCACCCAAGGAACTGTGGTTAAACCTGCAGAAAAACACCTTGAAGTAAAGCATGAAGTAGTATTATGAGGTATACCTTCCATATTAGTCATGGCTCCTTGTGATGCAGAATCAGTGCCCAACATCCTCATAATATGATTGTATTGATCATGAGTGAATGATGGCACCAACATAGATGCTGAAGAACTATTTCCAGACTCCATACTATCCAGATGATCTGCAGTGTGATTTTGTTGATGTTTGTTCCCATACTCAGAAGAATCACCACACTGTGTATTATGTGCCTGTTGTCTCCTATTTCCACCAACCCTTTCATGCCTATCACTTTGAAACATTTGTCTTTCATCCCCAAACTGTGGCTTCCTCTCATTTCTATCTATGGGGTTCTTCTTGCCATACTTATGATCAGATGGATATCCTATCAACTTGTAGCAGTACTTGGTATTATGATTCCTCATATGGCAATGTTCACAGTATAAATCATTAGGTTTCTTGGACTTGTTATGCTGCATAGATGCTAATGCAGTGGGTTCATTAACATTCAACTGTTGTAATGGCAAAACTAAAGCAGATATTATGTTGGATTGTACTATTTGACTTTCATCTTGCATTATCATGTTGTAGGCTTGATTCAAGTTAGGACTAGGAACAGTCATCAAAATATGACTACGAGATTGAGCAAATGTCTCATTCACTCCCATCAAAAACTGTATAAGCTTTTGCTTCTCCATATGATCTGCATACTCTATATACTTGTCACATTCACAAGCTGGTAGTGGTACTAAAGAAATGTGTTCATCCCATAGATTTCTAAGCTTAGAGTAGTAGTCTGAAACAATAAGAGTGCCCTGACTCATGGTGCATATTTCTCGATGTAATTGATAGATCCTAGTAAGGTTTCTTTTATCAAAACGCTCCTTTAGACCCTTCCATATAGTATGAGCACTAGATGAGAACATGAGGCCATTTGCTAGTTCATTCAAAACAGAATTAGTGATCCATAACAAGACGAATGCATTACACCTCTCCCACTCATGTTCTAAATCTCTTAGATATTGTTCTTTTCTACATGATCCATCAACAAAAGCAATTTTGTTTTTAGCTAGCAATGCTACTCTCATGGAATTACTCCAACCTGTATAATTCTCTATGCCAGTTAATTTATGTGAAATTAGAATGCTACCTGGCGTATCTGATGGGTGAAGATACAAAGGACTCCTTGGATGAATATCAGTGAACTTCTGAATCTGTGTGGAGCTCGATGGTGATGGCGACTGTGTTGACAAATCTGTTGTATCTACCATTTTAAGCTACCTTTCACACGAATTGAACTCGATTACACAGAAAAGAGAAAAAATCGTCAATCGCGATTCTGATTCTTCAATTGGTGATGAACAGGAAATGGATTACGAAAAAATCGATCACAATTCTTCAATTGGTGATTGTATACAGTTAATTCTCCAGATCTCTTCTTAAATGAATATCTCTGTAACAGGATGTGCTAGGCTTTAGTGGAACCTAGCTCTAATACCATGTTGAAAGTATTAACCCAGCTACAATGGCTACTGTTACATTGATATCAAGGAAGAAGGAAGAATGAATCAGAAAGTAAAATGGAGAATTTGTGAAACTGTATTATTTCTTCATACAATCCAACTATCGCTATTTATACATGTCATCCACTAACTATACACGTGACTAACTAATTATACTGCCAACTAATCTAATCTAACAGATTCTGTTATTAATCTGTGTATACATACTAAGCTAGCTAACAACTTAATACAATTGTCACTAATTTCTACAGTTAGTCATGAATGATAATTATAGCAAATTATAACTATGATGACTAATTAAGTAGTATAAATTTATTTAACCGCTTAATTTTCCCAAAAAAAAAAACCTTTCATGAAAGTTGAATATCCAATCATTCTTCACCATTAAAATGAGGGAGAAAATGAGAAAAAATTATTAAAGACAAAAGTACACGTTGTTAAAGATATGGACGGTGCATATTTAGAAGGCGTAAGCGGTTACATCAAAATTAATTTATTTATGTATAGTAGATGTTAAATTTATATTTATTTATATACTTTTTTTAATGAATTCAAATAAATTGAATTTTAATATAAATTGAAAAAAAAAAACACTCTCTATTCAAATTAATCAGACTTCAATTAAATGTCAATGGTTGAAAAGATAATACACTTTATTTAAATATTTTTTATACTCAAAACTCGAAATTAAAAAATAAATAAATATTACACGACAAAATATCCATAGCCATGCAAAAAAAAAAATTAAAAAACGAAAACGTGGACAATTTGGTAGCACATATCCTATCAATTTTTTCTTAAAAAAACAAAAAAAATGAATAGTTATTCTTGCACTGTGAAACTCGTTTTAATTTACACAGAAAATTCAATCATTGATACTTGGAAACTAGGATTTATCACCAACAAACAACTTTATTGATTTTGAATGATTTTAAAACCTACATTTTTGTCATATTATTTGATAAGATTTCATAATGATAATGTTCGTTATCTGATCATACAGCTGGAATATTTTCGTATAATTAGATGTCAAAAAAAGGAGTAATAATCAAACATTACTATTTGTCGTGTTTCATGACCAAATTAATTATTTTCATTTTTCTAGATTTAAGTAATACAACTTACTAAGATAATTAAAAACATTATTTAAACTACTATAAGTTCTATATTAGTAACGCGTAACCAATTATTTTCATGCACTAACAACATAAAAGTTATTTACACAATTAGATCACCAAAAAGGTATTATAGTTATTTTTCGCATATATATCATGTATGTTTGTGTATATCAATTGAAAATCTATATATGATCTACAAATATACATGATATGTATATGTAATATACATTGTCGAGGTAATGTTTTCCAGATCGATTTAGGTCTAAATTTTGATTCTATACTCATCGAAATCTCCGGCAATGCTCCTTAACGTTTGTATATAGCCTCGTGCTCCCGGTGATTCCTAACCACACCCACTTAAAATACTACTCAAAATCTTCAATTTCGAGTTTAATTGTGATTTCAAGATCGAAAATTGAGTTTAATTTTACATTTGGACTTTTCATATTGACATTTTTTCAAGAAGCCCAACTATTGTAAATGGGTTAGGCCCCATTCATATGCAAAATCTAGTTGTGTTGTATCCCACCATAAAATTGTTTTCATGAAGTAATAGTGTAAAAGTTGTTTACATAGTTAATTAGTAATTAATATGTAATTAAAAGTAATTATATCTATTAGAATTGAATGGTAACAAAAAAAAAGGAAGTAATTTGGTATAACATGTTAAATTATAATGATGGATTTAAATAATATGTGGTGTTTTCGGTAGAGAGAAAAATATTTTTCAATTTTCTCAAGTTCGATTGGTCAAGTTTCTCAGAAAATAATATGTGGTCATGTTCTTTAAAGATGAAGAAAATGACTTCTCTAGTGAAAGTAGGGAAAACAAATTTGACAAATGACATTCACATTGATTGTGTCTACCCCACCCTCCAACATACTTCACTGCGATGATGCTATTATTGATCGTTTTCAAACTGTTGATTAAGATAATGTACTTTTGTTATATTATTACCACATTAATGAATTTCAAAAATACTAAAGTTTGTGCTTTGCTATCATAATTATTAAATTTTTTTAAGAATTATTTTATGAATATTAAACTCACCTCGTGATTCACCAAAAAAAAAAATCCTTGTTGAACAATAAAAAATAATGAAATAAACAAATCAAAAAGTGAATATTCAAAGCATTGGAGATTCATAGTAAACAAGAAAATCCATAGAAATAATCCCCCCTATAAAATCTTAGTACTTTCCGTTTAATTTATTAATTTTTTACCTATATATTCCACTTCATTACACAATATACAATTCCTCCACTTCCTAAGTCCAATATTGTCTTATAGTACAAAAAAAATAAAAAATGAAGAACAACACTATGAGTTCCATTTCTTCTCATGATTCACAAAATGACATAAATTGTTATCGTGTTTATGTCTCGTTCTGTGGGAAAAATTGTAGTACTGATCCTAATGATAACATGTCGAATTGGATATCATGTTACTACCCTTCAACGAATTCATGGAATACTTATGTCACATCGATTCCAGGTCTTCTGGAGAATCACGTCCTCAAGGATTTCGCGATGATGGTTATTGGTGAGGAAATTTTTGTAATTGGAGGACGACAATGTTACAAGGATGTAATTGGTAGTTCGGAAACTAATAACGTTCACGAAATTGATATAGAAATTCTTCCTTCGGTCCTTAAGTACAATGTTGGTAAAGATTGTTGGACTAAATGTGCACCTTTAGAAACTCCAAGGTTTAATTTTGCATGTATGACTTCTAAAGAGGGCAAAATTTATGTAGCTGGTGGACAAACAACATTTGATGGTGCTAAGGGTACCTCCTTGGCTGAGGTTTATGATCCTATCCTAGATGAATGGAAACAACTACCTAACATGAGCACCACGAGGTACGATTGAAGTGTGTGACTATCTCGTCAAATGATTTAAGTTGTTACAAACTGAGTATATTTTTAGTTACTTATGTTATATTTTGACTCAAAACACTCCTTGTATAGACCTAATTTTTTTGATATACCAAATGAAATACTTTTTGGAGTTTCACTACACAACATATCTAAGTTCTAACAAAGACCATAACAAAAACCAATATAATCTTCATTATTTTTTTTACAAATTTTAGCCAGTATAATCATTCCATAATATGTGTATATACATTATTAACAATGTATATATAGTATACAATCATTATTACTTGTTATACAATGAGTATACATGCACCAAGATGGTTACAAATGGTACTTATCGCTACGTGATCAGTGAAAATCTTGATATCATGCATGTTGAATTGCGTAACCATCTTATCAACAGGTATAAGTGTGTTGGTGTGTCATGGCAAGAGAAATTTTATGTGGTTGGGGGATTCGCTAGAAGAGAAAACACTGACACTCATCAAGGACCCTATATTATGGAAAGAAGTTCTGCTGAGGTGTACGATCCAGAACGCGACACGTGGGATTACATGGCGAGGATGTGGGACCTAGATGTGCCACCTAATCAAATAGTGAATATTGATGGGAAGCTTTATAGCTCAGGTGATTGCTTAAACACATGGAAGGGACATATTGAGTCCTATGATGGAAAACACAATTTATGGTACATAGTGGATGGTTCAAGTTCACCAATTTCTATATTAGATGACACACAAAATAATTGGTCAAATTTGGAAAGAATGTTTTGCACTATGGCTCCTATAGGGACAAAGTTGTACTTTTTGGCTGGTTATAGAAATATGTTGGGTGATAATTATATATCAAGAACAAGAAGTGAAGTACATGTTTTTGAAACAACAACAAATGGGAATGGATGGAGAAGTTTAATTGAACCATTAGAGGAACAAGGGGAAAAAGAGCTTTGTAGCCATTCTTGTTTTATGAAATTGGATACTTGACTATTCATTCATCATGGCTTGTTTGCACTATTATTAAATAATCGTCAAAATTATGAATTCAATTATCTATTACATTCTTATAGAAAATAGAATTGACAATCGATACATTGAAGGCAAATGTTACATTGACTTTTCTTTCAAAGCTTATAACTAATTAAAATTGTTTTGATTACTAGAAAATCCACACGCTGATTTGACACCTTGCCGACATGTCTAATCGTAATTTTGTTGGTCCTTAACAAATAATTATAGTCTTTAATAATAAATCTTATAAGTAGATGATGCTATAATAAAACATTCAAGTATATCATAGTGCAACGAGTAAAAGATTCGGAATAAATATGATTTTATTATAATTTGATTCAATAACAAGTTGAATTAAATCAATAGTCTTCTAATTTGACCTAATTTCTAAAATAACCTATATGGTTATATTTAAGTTGTTTTTAATTCGTTACTCGACACGTAATGTTCATATTAAAATTTCAATTTGTATTCAGATTGTTACACAAGATTTATTATCAAAATATAAAATATTTCATATTAAAATATTTTTCATACTATTAACGTATATCATTAAGAATCAGTGAATCTTATTCATTTTACCACATTCTTCGATGATTATTCGGGATCAAAAGTGTTGGAGGGCTTTGGCTTGTTGTAAATTGTCAAAGCATGAAAAGAAGAGAAAGCAAATCAGAGAAATAAAAGTTGGACCCGATCACGTGACCCGACTTGCACGGGTCTCTCGTCTTTTTCTTGGTGGTCCAAATCCTCCCACTTCACTTTTTTTCCGCTCGAGTATTCATATTGGAGGTCGATTAAGCTGAAATTAATATGATTTGTTTTTAAAAATAATGTTTTTAATAAAAAAAATTCATATTTAGGACTCGAACTAAAAATTTCTAGTTAGAGATGGGGAAATTTTAATCATCCATCACAATCTATGTTAGTCACGCCCTTCACTTATTTCTTTGTTTTTTTTAAAAAAAAAGCGAAAAAACTCAAATATGTCATCGAACTTTGACAAAATGTTCATCTATGATATTCATTAACAAATTGGCTCATCTATGCCATTTCCGTTTGAGAAAAAGTTCATTCATGTCAAACTTTTTATTGATGTACATAGATTAGTTTTTTCTCAAAGTTGGCATGTTTGAACCTTTTCCCTTTTAAAAAAATGATTTAATTAATGACGTGACCGAATCATAATTAACCACGTGTAAAAAATATTTTGCATAATGAAAAATATTTTTAGTTTACAAATAATGGCATGAATAACCCTTTTCACAAAAGAAAATGACATAAATGAGTTAAATTTTAACAGATTACATAAACGAGTCTTTTCTCAAAGTTCGATGACATATTTTTTAGTTTTTTCCTTTAAAAAATAATTTTGTCTACTTTTACATTTTTCAAATGTTTAAAATGAAATATTTCTGAAAATATGACGTCTTTGATTACACTGTTCATTTCTTTATTAATAAGTGAAGCAGACGGAACCATGACTTTTAAACTTATCATTAAAATAAATAAATTTTAAATCACCTTTTATCATATGTTTAAAATAAAACATTTCTGAAAGACACTCAAACAATAATAATTAAAAAAGTCAAAAAAATAATTTATATGTTAAAAAGATCAAATATATGATTTTATTTTATTTTAAAATTAAAATTAATTTTATTATTTTTGTAACGATAGAGGTATATGTGAACCACTTTTATAACAATAGAAGTATATGTAAGCCACTTTTATAACGATAGAAGTATATGTAAGCCACTTTTATAATGAGAGTTATCAGATCTAAATGACAAAATTAAAAGATATATATCAAATCATTTTCCTTTCTAAACAAAAATGATTATTTACAGTGTTCGAGTATGAAATTATGATCGAATTATAACTATTTCAACTTCTTTGAAAGTAATTATTTATGTATAAATTGAAATTCAACTTCAAGCTAAGAATAACTTGAAGGAGACACAACAATCTGCATAGGTTGTTCTTAAAAAAGATTAGCACATACTTTTAATTTAGAAATAATTTAATTGAATTTCTTGTTTCTTTTTAATAAATAATTTATACCACATAAACATCTATAATTGTATTACAATTTTTTTTAAAAAAAAAAACAGTAGAAATCAGCCAATAATAATATGCCACGTGTCCACTAAATTAGCGTAACTTTAGCAGTTGTTTCAGTTATTGTTTCTTTGTCTGAGGGAACCAACAGCCACGTGTCACGATAATTACTCTTAATAGAGTAGTTAATACCTTGGAAGAATTAAATAAATTTATCAACAAGGTGTGGAGTTTAAAAAATAATTCCCTTTCTTGGATAGAGCTAACTAGTTATGCTTACGAGTTCAATAAAATTGAATAAACTACTTTTTATAAAGGGATAAGATTTAAATATATCATCGAATTTTTGAGAAATGGAATTGTCATTTGTTAAAAGTTTAACTCATTTATGTCATTGTCGTTTGAGAAAAAGTTCATTCATGTCATTATTTTTTAACTTTGATTTTGCAGTTGTCTCTGCTCCTTCCGTTATATTTTATTTTGTTATAATTTGACTGAATACAAAGTTTATAAAAAATATAATCGTCTTTTAAATTTTGTGATCATATTTTAAAAATATGTATAGTGTATCAAA
This sequence comes from Solanum tuberosum, assembly GCF_000226075.1. NCBI lineage: Eukaryota > Viridiplantae > Streptophyta > Magnoliopsida > Solanales > Solanaceae > Solanum > Solanum tuberosum. The sequence continues at coordinate 93,940 of NW_006239515.1, read as the reverse complement.
ATATTCTTTCAATCTTATGACCTTCACAAATACCATGCGAAATATTGAAATTAAAAAGTTACTACTGAGTATAAAAATATCATTTTCTAAAAATTGAGAAAAAAGAAACAAGAATATTTTTTTTTGGAAACACCAAAAATCCATCATCTTCTTCCCCTCTTATGTGCATCATTTCAAAAGCAAAAGCAAAAGTAAATGTCAATGTGATTTGCTATTGTTTATTGAGTTGATTGAAGTTCAGCAATTTAAATTATCAGTATTGTAAAATAATGTTCTATTTTATCCTTGAATAATTTAATTCAAAATTTAGGCAATTATGGATGGGATGAATTCTTTAAAAAAAGAAAACGTTTTCTATCAAAGAATTTTTTTATTTAAAATTTTTAATTAAAAGAGGAACAACTTATTCGCCGTTGGTGTAACATTATGTCAAAGATGATGAATAGAACCATAAAAAGAGAGCCAATTGTCAATTTTCTGATTTTGCAGTGTGTGCCATAAAAAGACAATTTTAGAAACGACAAAGAAATATGAGAGAGATCACTAATAATAATAATAATGCACCTGTCACCATAACCTTAAACAGTACTTGGTTGGGATGCTAATTTGTTACTTAATTAATACATAGTTTTGTATTTGTCTTCTACTTGACTAAGGGCTTATAGGCCCTAGGCATCGAACAAAAATGGTATGTATTAAATGTACTTTTGAAAAGATTTGATGTGTAAAATGGTTTACGTGATAGAGGGGATGTGTAGTGGAGATTTGGGTACAATATCATGGGGTAAATTATATGTAAAATTTTAAGATTAAAACTTAATGAAGTTGAATTTTATATATATATATATATATTTTATTTTTTATTTTTCTCTTTATATATAAGCCATTTGTGATATCAAAAAAATTAGAAAAGATAAATTTCAATAATGATCGTTGTGATAATGTCTAATATTGGCGATGGTTATGGGAGAAGACTATAGATGATAGTTTGTGGTGGTGGTGGTTAAACGAAATGGTTAATGATAATGATGGTTGACAATAGTGATTGGAGTGGTGGTAATTTGTGGTAAATGATGGTGATTGATAATGTTTGTGATGACTGGTGACGGTAATTGATGGTAGTTGTGATAATGATGGTTGGTGATTGTAATTATAAATGATAGTTAATGGTGGTGATGACTAACTGTGGTGAACAATGATAATAATGATTGTGGTTAAAAATAATTTTGTGATCAATAGATGATGATAGTTGATAATGATGATAAAGCGATGATGACAACTAGCAACAAAAATGAATGGAGTACTTGAAAAATGTTTTCTACATGAAAAATCCTTACTAGATTGCGCATTAATAATATTACAATAAAATTTTCTTATAAATCTTAATAAAAAACTTGATAAAATACGTATGTCCAATGGTCTAAAGTTTTGTTCTTGAGAATTGTAGAAGGAATTATTAGAATTCATAATTCGTGTACTCGTAAAATCCATAGTTTGTGACTTGTATTGTACTAATTAGATTACATATTCCCCTTATCAATATCTCCTTATTCATCATATATATTAATAGAGTCACACCATCAATTCGTGTGGCCTTACAACACTTCTTTGTAGATGGTATCAGAGACAAAATATCAAGTAGCGTTATAGATTATTAGTCTTAGGACTACACGAACAAGATCTCCTTGAGAAGAGATATATTGGACAAGAAGATCTCCTCGAGCAACTTTATCACAGACGTAATTGTAGTATTTAGAATGATAAATGAAATACTGGATCAACCAAACAATTCAACTTTGAAAATATATATCCAGACACATCAACTTGTCTACATTGTATCTAGGGGTGTTCACGGTTTGGATAAAAATCGATCCAAATCGAAAAATCAAACCAATTTTATTTGGGTTTGGTTTGATTTGGTTTTAGATTTTTGAAAACCGGTAGTATTTGGTTTGGTTATGATTTTATTCGAAAAAACCGAAGAAATAACTGAACCGAACCGATGAATTATATACATATATTTTATTAATATACATACTTAATATATTATTTTTATAAATAATTTTAAAGATTTTATATATGTTTTCATTAAAATTTCTTTATACTTTACTTATTGAAAGCAAGAATGCCCAAGGCGAAAACATTTATCTTATTGATTTCATGTA
>NW_006239515.1:33582-91624 GCF_000226075.1 Solanum tuberosum | reverse complement strand
TATTTTTCGTTTTGAATGGATTGTTGTCACTTTTTTCACATTTTAAATGAATTGTTTCTTTTATTTTTGTGTATGGTTAATAACCAAACCAAACCAAAACCGATAACTACCAAACCGGTAAATGTATATTATATTTGGTTTGGTTTGGTTTTGATAATTTTAAAATCGATTAAGTTGATTTGGTTTTGGTTTTGACCAATAACAGATCCAAACCAACCCGTGAACACCCCTAATTGTATCAATTAAACACTCCAACTTATAAAATAATCATTTAAGCACCTCCAAAATTTATGTGTCACGTCGATATCAAATATCCACGGAACACCTACATTCTCACAAAAAGATGTCTATCTATCTATGTATTATTTCCAACTAACCATAGTTACCTTCTAATTAAACAATATTATTCCTAAACAGACTAGTCATTATACCTTGATTATCTACTATAGTCTTCCTCTTTATCCTCCTCCATTTGCCCATCCCAAAGCTCAAAGCTTTTTCTTCTCCCCCACTCTTTTGTCCACTTCTACAAGAACCCAAGAAAAACCTCAGCTTTTCCAAGCTACTAGTTAATTAAACTAACCAACTTTTCTCCTTGAAAGTTACCCACCTCAAATCCATCATCACTACCCCCACCCCACCTCTCTGTTTCTTGAACTATAGCTTCAGACCCTTTGTTCACTTCTTTCAGACAAAATATCAAACAGATAGAGTGCAACAACAAAACCCACCTCTAATTCATCACCACTATCCCCTACAGTCTTGTTGGAGGAAAGAAAAATTGGGTCTTTTTCTGTTTCTTAAACTGTAACTTCAGTCCCTTTGTTGAATTCTTTCAGGCAAAATATCAAACACGTAGAGTGCAACAATTAGCTGACATTTTGGGTCAATTGGTGATGATACAGAAAGAGATTACTTTGTTTTTACTCAATGGGAAGACGACAAATCAATGGTGGTGTTGATTTTTGGGGAATTGTGCCACCGCCGAGTATGGCTCCGGCAGAAGCAAATGGTGGACTAGAAGGAGAAGATCATTGGAGAAACTTTGACAACTCTGTAAATGCTGTATCGTTTGGTTTCGTTGCGACTGCTATTCTTATTTCTATGTTCTTAGTAATGGCGATTTTCGAGAGGTTTCTCCGGCGAAGACCATCGTCGTCCGGTGGTGATCGGAATAGTTCCGATCAAATGAGAGTCCAGAGGAAACTTGATTACCCTTCTCCTGAGGTATGCTTTTATTTTCTCACCTTTTTATTTAGATGCAATGTGTGTGATTCGTTTCGTTTTATATGACACTATTTAACTAAACCGTGAAATTTATGAAATAACCAAATGCTTTATGCTCACATATCAAAATAATATTAACTCAGGAAGAAATTTTAGTAGCTAAGTTAGTTGAATTATCCATTTTATAGAACTCGTAATTTTAAACGTGACATAGTAGTTACTCCTTTCTTTCTATTTGCATTTACATTCTCATTAAAATGGTTTGGTTATGTAAAATCTACTAGTTAGAGGTAAGATCTATGCGTGATTTGTCATTTTCGTATCATATTTATGAATTATATTGGATTTATTGTTGTTTTCGTATCATATTTATGAATTATATTGGATTTATTGTTGTTGATTATGTAAAATCCACCTAACTAAATAAGTATAAAATTCTTTAAAAAATAATCATTATCTTTTTTATTATGTTGAAAATTATTAATTTGAACTAAATATAAAAGCTAAAAACACAAGAGGAAATCTATTGCATCGTCATTATCAAGATAAAATGAGAAAAAATGAAAAGTTTAAAGTTTAAATTTTTTTAAACATTGGAAAATTAGAGCAAGTATTATTTCCTAAGAGAATTGAAATATTTATCATTACCCTTCGTCCATTTTTTACTTGTCTATTTATTATATACTTCCTCCTTTCCTTTTTAATTGTCATGTTGTGCTTTTCGAGAGTCAGTTTGATTAATTTTTAAAATTAAATTAGATTACATTAATTTGATATTTTAAATAAAATTTTAGATATTCAAAAACTTTATGGAAAGTACTATAAATTGCAACTTTTTTCAATCAATATGATGAAAAATACATCTTAAACTGTAAGTTAAAATTCATATCGTTTGACTCTCAAAAGGGAAATTATGACAACTAAAAAGGAACAGAGGAAGTATTAAAAATAGGTGACACTTTTACTTTTTCAGTTTAGAAAATAAAAAAATTATTTATCATTTGGTTTTTAATGTGTTTTTATAAAATATTAAAATTTATTATATTCAAGGGTGATATAATAAATTCATCATTTTATTAAGTACTTTTTAAGAGATGTATCAAGTCAAATATGAACAAAGGTAATGCAAGTTATTACCCTTATTAATTATGAAGTGGATGAATTAAAAACTAGTTCTACCATTTTCAAAGTAATTAATTGAGGGTATAATGGGTAAATTTTTTTGTCCTTTCTTGATTTGTCAAAATTGACAAGTAATTAGGGACAACTAAAAAGAGAAATGTGGACAAGTAATTAGAGACAGAGAGAGTATTAAATTATGTGGCTGTCTCGATCAAACTAAGACACATAAATTGAAACGTGAATACTTTATTTTTTGAGGACCGCAATGAGTAGGCTAACTAACTTTTTTGTGACAGTTAATTGCTTTTTTCCTTAATGTCATTATTGCTTCTCACATAATTATGGCTATTACAATAATAACTTATAGCTGGATTATTTGAATGGGATTCTATTCATAATTATCATTTTGTAGACCTTAGTGAATATGAATCATTCTTGATCATCATGTCCTTGGAAAATTTATTTTTGAATTTTTGATTCAATTAATCTAACTTAAACCCTCAGACAAAAAGAAAAAGTTATTAACATTATTCTAGTTAAACATAGTTTGTCATAATTTATCAGATGGGAATCTAAATTAGTCAGGCTCACAAGCTTCGGACAACAAATGCTTAAACCGGAAAAGAAAATGTGTCAAGTATCACAAAATATAGAGTGATGAGATTAGGGGTGGATTTAAGAGGGGACGAGGGTGTTCACTTCATCTCTTCGGTAAAAAATTATACGGTGTATATAAGATATTTTTGTATTTTAGAAGTTGGCTCAGTGGTTAGGGAATTCAAAATTCACCTTGAGGTTCTAAGTTCAAATTGCAGGCACTATATTTTTATATTTTGAAGACTGGACTTATAAGCTGGTCAAACTAATTTATATCCACTACTTTCACTTATATATGCATTTTGGTGAGTATTGAAAGTGTTTATAAGCCAAAATTAATCAAAAATTATATAAGTTGGTTCACTCTCAAACTTATGATTCTACAACTTATAAAAGTACTTTTAGTATGATCGAGCCTTTTATAGTTTTATCCTTAGTATCGTTTGTAAAACGTAATTTTAAATTATTTCTCTATTCTATTTTAGTTGTTGTCCTTTTTCACTAACTTTTTGTGTAAATAGTTCTAAAGAATATTGCAGACATTTTAGCAGAAGAAAAAAATGCTTATGAACATCTTTTTATCAAATACGTTAATGATTTATGTTGTTCGGGCTCTTCAAAAATATCAACATGTACATTTCAAATTTTTAAAGGTAATGCATTTTTTGAGGATTCTGTTAAAAATATAATTAGCTACTACGAGTGTGTTTTCTCTAATAGCTTAAACTTTTAGATGAGATAGCTACATGCTTCAACATGGTATTAGAACAGACAAAGGTTTTGAGATCGAATCTCACCACCACCCATGTCAAAAATAATTTCCACGTGCTTGACTTATGAGGAAAAAAATCAGGCCCGCACGTGAGGGGTATTGAGAATATAATTAAATAATGAAAATCTGTTATCTCTAATATCTTAAGCTTATAGATGAGATAGTCATACGCTTCAACATAGTATCAGAGCAGACAAAGGTTCTGAGATCGAATCCCACCGGCTTGACTTATGAAAAAAAATCAGGCCCGCATGTGTGGGAGTATTGAAAATATAATTAAATAATAAAAATATATTCTCTCTAATAGCTTAAGCTTTTAGATGAGATGGTCAAATAAACGAATGACTTATCATCAAATTCATCACTTCTATCCAAACATGTATTTATAAATTCAACTTCAATACCTTAATACTTATCAACTATTTTTAATCAGCTAACCCAAAGGGACTCATAATTTTCATCAATGAACTTAAATTTATTGGAAACATCTCATTCCTATGTATTCATGTGATTTTTTTGTCTAAAGCCAAATATTTATTAGGCAAGAGGTTGCCATGATGGCCCCCATTGTGTTTTCTGCATGGTACACTACCAAGTATAAAAGACTTTTTAGAAAAAGACTTTTCTAGTTGAAGCCCATGTTGTGTGTGTCCCATTGTTATGCATATTAGAAGACATTAAAGCCCCATGATATTCTATTTTATACAAAGAGTTATTCAGAACAATGGTTTTTTTATTGTCATTCTTGTCCCAGCATCTTGTCAAAAGAGACACTATAGCTTCCAATGACATCCCACCATATTTTGACTTTGGAGGCCATGATGACATATGAGTTTATGTTGGGATTCAATATTCTTTTTATAATCGTGGTGTTTGGCTTAACTTGTGTGCATTTCTATTAACTCTACAAGATACCTGCTATTTTCCCTTAGCAACTAGCAGGTATCGAATAATTTTGTCATTTTTGCCTTCGCTGAAATTTTATAGATTGTGAACCCTATTTGACTTCTTCATGTGTTATTCATATTTAGAACTTCCTTAATGAAAATTCTAATAGCATATATAACCAATCTAATTTTCCGTAAAGAGGGTTCGGATGGACCCCTCGGCCCTACCTGGCTCCGCCTCTGTCCTCGGGGTAAGGTGTATCCACCCTTGGACCACACCCTTGGGTGCCAATTCTGGGATTCAACATTGTCTTAACATGTTACCTTTTTTGGGAGAAGATCAATGAATTAGGATTTAAAAATTCACAATTTTGAAAGATTTATGAGTGGGAGTATCTGAAGTTTCTATGGTGGGCTGCATTATGACATATTTATTAATTGTTCCTTTTCAGTTAAGTACACTTGTCTAGTATTCTTCCCAAAATTATTGCTAAAGCTAAGATTCTTTTGCTTTAAATTTTCTAATTGATTGCTAGAATCATGTTTATACCAATGCTTAATAGTGTGGAGCAAATTGTTTTATCAAAAAACATGCTTCTTTTTTTAAAACAGATCCTTATTTTAGTGTCGTCATGTGTTTTTACTTGAGTCGAGGGTCTGTTAGAAATAACTTCACAAGATAGGGGTAAAAGTGCGTACACCCCACCCTCCCCAAGACTCCACTTGTGAGATTATACTGAATATGTTTCTTGTTATTGATGTTGCCTGTTTTAGTGTTGCAATTTCTACCATGAGAAATCTAAAACATACTTATTGCCTTTGACTCTAGCCTCTCATTTAACTGGCTACTTCGTCAACTTCTCAATCCCTTATGAGTGTAGCTCACACTTCTACATCTTTTCCTATCTATAGTCAGAGGACTGCTGCTCATAACTATTGGCGGCTTATAATAAGTGAGCTACTATAAGTCTACAAAAGGTTAAATCGCATAGCTAATGTAGAATTTTTTTTATACTGAAAGTGTATATAAGTTAAATTTCATTTTCTTTTGTTGATGATTCTCACCTATATATGTGGAGCTGTCTATATAATGTTCTTCTGTTAATACTTACAGATGACTTTTTACGCGAATGGAGTATCAGTACTGATGCCTGGGGAAGAAGTTCCTACCTTCATCGCACATCCTGTACCCGTGCCTTCTCCTATGGAATGTACATCTCAACCCCTTCATCATCAAAACGACGCGTCTCCTTCAAGTCCAGCCTCAACTTCTACTAGTCATAGCTCCACTTGACAACAATACAGATATGAAATTGAAATCTATGGTTGTCACTATCACAAAAACCTCCATGTGAAAGTAGATATTTGTTAGAAAAAATGTCCACTCATACATTAAAATTTAAGGGCTTTTTTACCTTGAGGAACTTGCCATTGTATTTACGTATAGTGTAATATGATTTGACTACTGGCTTTCTTCACTACTCCAGGATATGCTCCAACCAGGATTTTACTAAGTCGTTCCAAATATAAAGAAGTAAACACACAAAGAAATCAAAAGGATTAAGCAACTATTTTTTCTTTTATTTGTAATAATAAAAGTAATATTGATCTTGTATATACGTTTTTCAAGAAGGAATTGCCATCACCAATGGAAGTTGAACCCAATGATCTCTCCCTCCTACCTTCAAGTGTTGATCTTTGTTTGTGTCGGTGTTGAGGTTCTACCCTATAATTTATTTAGCTAAAGAGACTCAAAGAACATTTTAGTACATTACACACATATTTAAGATAGGATTACTAGATTTTTTAATTAATTAAATTTCGTGTCCAATCAAACTAAGCCATTATTTCTTTTGTCCCTCCTCAGGAGCTTCTACCTTTTTTGCTCTATTGGTGACTCGAACCAACAACCACACGATTGGAGGTGAGGGAACACCAGCATATACCCTATGAAGTTCCACTAAGGGGTGTGTGGGGAGACACTATAGTAAAAATAACTTTTAGTGTCAATAAATATACACATTAACAAAGAGATAACTAAAACCTTTACTGACATTAGTTAATTCTCATTTGATCTAATGCCGATGTAAGTTTTAGGGACATTTACAAAGAGTGTTAATTGCCGCTAAAAATACATATTTAGTGATTGTTAAGTTATTGTCATTAATTAATTGCCGCTAAAGATCAATTTTGGTGTAGTGAGCATAGAGTGTACACAAACCTTATCACTATCTCACACTACAACAAAACATCTTTTAACGGCAATAAATATACACAATAACAAAAAAGGCTAAAGCCTTTATCAGCATTAGTTAATTGATCCAATGTGGCTAAAGGCTTTAGAGACATTGACAAAAAGTGTTAATTGCAGCTAAAATACATTTTTAGTGCAATTAACCTATTGTCAATAATTAATTACCGCTAAAGATCATTTTTGGTGTAGTATCATAGAGGTAGAGATGTTATTTCTGAAAGACCCTCGACTTAAATACAGTATAATCTCATATACATAAAACAAAAAAAGAAAAAAAAAAGAAGACCTTAGTATTTAGTGAGTCTCACACACCTCAACTAATCAAACTTACCATTAAGGTCCAAAATCTTCAAACTTATATAAATCCCTCCATATTTTTTTCCTGTGAACACCCGCAAATACCTTCTTACATTTTTTCTCATACATAAATTCCCCCAATTAATTCTGCTAAAAAATAGGCAAAAAAATGACCAAATGAATGATAAACAAAAAATACATAACAGAAAATTACAAAGAAAACAACTATTCACTAATGACTCTTAATTTAATTCAATAATAATTGTGCATTGTGTGATCAATGCACATTTTCTACATTCCCAATTAGTGCTACAGATTTTAATTTTAATTTTTTTTTGCATATATTTGTATATTTCTGTTGCATTTTTTGGGTTTGCTTTTGGGAGCATAGAGTTTTTTGATTATTGAAAAAAAAAATGGCCTATAATGATAATCCTTTTGCAGAAGAAGCTAACGTAAATCCGTTTGCGGTACGTCTCTAGTACGATAGATTGGTGCATTGTATCCGTTTTTCGATAGTAGTATCATTTGTCTCGTAGTTGCCTTTGCTATTCCTCGTTTATTTATTGTGTTTCAGTTATCACATTAGTTGGTTATATATGGTTGTTGCCCCCTTTTTGGTATGTTATGTTATGTTTTTCGTTATTATTTTCTATGTCCTCTTTACTTTTGTATTGTTCCGTTAGATACTATGATGTTCTGGAAACAACATGTCTACCTCCTCGAGGTAGTGGTAAGGTGTCCGTACACTCTACCCTCTCCAGACCCCGTTACCCCGTTTTTGAGTAATTTGATACATTGTTGGAAAGTGGTGTTCATGTTGTTAGTGTGGTTTCCATTTTTTTTAGTTGCCTTTTTGTCTTGTTAGAAACGATAAAAAATGCCCATGGAGTTAGAATATTGTTTTTTTTTTTTGAATTATTTTTGTTTGAAAATCTATTGGATACAAGCCCTGGAATGGAAAAAATCTTGGTAGGAAGCGTTTTCCTCTTTAATGAACCTTATACGGCATGAAATTGGATTGGTTAGTGTCCCGGAATGGGTATCTAACACAGCTCGTAAACCCGAAAAGAATTTTTATTTGAAAATTTGTATGTCCAATTTGAACTATACCAATGGATCCTGGCCTTGTAACTGCCCAGAGCAAGAGATTAAGCAAAGGATGATAAAATTTGATATTAAACCATAAAGTCGTTTTTAGGTGAAGAGGAGCTTTTGGAGTAATGGTAAAGTCGTCCCCCTTATGACCTCTAGGTCACTAGTTCGAGCCATGGTATTAGTAATTAATGCTTGTGTCATAGTAGCTAGCCTATATTATACTCCCTTGAGGTGTGTCCTTCCTCGAACCCTGTGTAAACACGGGATGCTTTGTGGATCGGGTTGCCATATATACCTTGCTTATGCATTATTTTACTTACTAAAATGTTCAGAATGGGAGTTCAGCTCGTGGTTCAACAGTCGATATTCCTCTTGATAGTGCAAAGGTGAGACTAGTTAGTTGACAATTTGAACTCTGTATATTTAGCTTACGAATGAACAGAGTAATCGTGTGTTTCATTGCGATACTACGGTTTAATGATCCTTTTTTAACTTGCGTAACTATTCAGGATTTGAAGAAGAAAGAGAAGGAACTACAAGCTAAAGAGGCTGATCTAAAAAGAAGAGAACAGGTAGGCTTGCATAGCACTTTATATGGCTATGTTGCTCGGACTCTTCAAAAATGATTGACATGTGTCGGATTCTCAAAAAGTAGTTCATGTTAGGAGAATCCGACACTGGTGTAACAACATTTTTGGAGAGTCTGGACAACATTCAGTTGCAAATTTGTGATGGGACATATTGATCCGTCACAAAAAAGAAAAGTTTACGAAGGACCATCCATCGGAAACATTTACACTAGTAATTCTCTGTTTTCTTTGTTTCTTATAGGATGTGAGAAGGAGAGAAGAAGCTTTAGCAGGAGGTATATATTTTCTCCATTGTATATTAATATGCTTTTGCGCGCTCTTGAGCTAATAATCAAAGTTTTATTTGACGAAAAATTTGTTCTTTACTTCTGATCTCCCCTTCTTCTTTCGACAGCTGGTGTTGTTATAGAGCATCGTAATTGGCCACCGTTCCTCCCAATCATTCATCATGATATTGCGAATGAAATTCCAATCCATCTACAAAAGATGCAGTATGTTGCATTCACTACATTGTTGGGTACGTTGATTTAATCAGTAATATTCTCAACACGCCCCTTCACATGTTGACTTTGATTCTTTTTTTCATTGAATCAAGCACGTGAAGTTACTTTTTGATAAAACATGGTTGGTGAGACTTGAACTCATGACCTTTGTCTGCTCTGATATCATGTATTTGAATGAAGAGTGACTATAGTCTTAGGAAATTGTTTTGTTAGAATGATTTTCGGAGACGAGCTTTGGTGCTTCTTCGATTGTTGAATCAGACAAGTATCTTTAACTTCAAACTTTGTGAATTGCAGGTTTGGCGGGTTGTATGGTATGGAACGTAATGGCAACCACCTGTGTTTGGATCAAAGGAGGAGGTTGCTGCTAAGCTAAATCTTACAATCATTTTAATCCTTCAGAGTTGATTTCTCAAATGGTCACTCAACTAAAGACGACTTTCTGAGATAGTAATAACTGTTAGTTGAGTGACCATCAGAGAAATCAACTCTAATCCTTCAGTATAAATCAACTATCTAACTTAACCTTTTTGTATCATTATAGACGTTGGCGCTTGGTTTTTCTCTCTTGTCTACTTCTTAGGTATTCCATCAGCCTACTTTTTGTGGTATCGTCCTCTTTATCGTGCGATGAGGTATTATATTGTTGTTGTTGTTATTGTTTTCTTATAATTTTGTAATGTTCTTCTACCTGTCGGTGACTATTTTCTCATATCTATTCTGTTTGCAGGACTGATAGCCTGCTGAATTTTGGGTGGTTTTTCTTTTGTTACGCGGTGAACACACATTCTTCGTCTTTTTCATTTCTTTTTTTGCACTTGATAGGTGCTTATTGAAGTTAGAGTGCTTACTTGTCGGTTTGATGTCAAGTTTGAGTGTCTGTTTATGTATTATGCCTCTTTTTAATTCAATATGTATTGCAGATTCACATTGTATTCTGTGTCTTAGCCACAGCAGCACCTCCATTTGTCTTCAGGCAGCAATCCATGACGTAAGTTGAGTTTCTTGTGTGTGAAACGAGACTAGTTTGAATGTTTTTCTCGTCTTTTTTCTATAATCGTGGTGTCTGAATCAACTTGCCCTTTTCTCTTTTGATCTTTTCTATTTCATATAATATGACTAACTCCTTTTTACATTCTATGGTTCAACAGTGGTTTCATAAATGCAATTAATCTTATCGGCTGGAATTCGATAGTTGGGGTAAGGCTATGTCGGATTTTCATACTGTTAATTCATAAAATCAATCGTCTTCTGAACTTTGCGCGTGTTCAGATGAATGTCAAATCGCGAAAATCAAGAAACTCTAGCCATGTTGTACTAAATTAAACCTTGATTTTACTTGCAGATATTGTTCTTCATTGGTGCTGGACTCTTTGCTCTTGAATCAGTGATCAGCATATGGGTTATTCAGGTTTAGTTTATTTGCCCTGTCATTTCTTCTAGTATCGCTCTTACATACAAGTCGATCCAGGATTTAAACTTGATAGGTTCATCACGTAAAGTTCTTAGTACTGAACACGTTGTAGTTTTGAAATTATGTGTTGGCTAAATCCGTACATAGATAGACACTTAAAGTTGATACCAAATCATTTAGATAGATAGCTTAACTATCCTTGTGAACAAATAGACACACTTCAAATTGGTTGTGTCATGTGTACACACTCGGATCAACGGAAAATTACACTGTTTATACATGGTTAAAAATATATTTTTTATGTATATATAGTAGATGTTGAACCCTATTTGACTTCTTCATGTGTTTACTTCTAGCTCCTCCAAAAAGTTATTTTTCATGTTCAAGTGGTTATTCTTATTTACATACTGGATTTCGTTGAACGCGTAGCATCAAAACCGTCTCTGCTAACACCTTTCATTATCTACAATATGCAGCAAGTGTTCTCATATTTCCGAGGGAGTGGAAAAGCCGCGGAGATGAAGAAAGAGGCTGCAAGATCAACGATTAACGCAGCCATGTGAGAGCGAGAAATTCGTGGAGTTTTGAACTTTTTGTCAAGTGTATTCTTTCATTGTTTCTTCTCACACCTTAGCCTTTTAGATGAGCTTATTTTTTTTTGTTAATGTGACTTCTCAAGTACATACATAGTGGTGTAATGGCCTTTGGCTATACTAGTGTTGTGTTAATTCTTAAAATCTCAAAACTATTTTTCACATAACTAATGTTAATTGGTACATTTTTTCCCCTTCTCATGGAGTTTTTTTTGCATTCTATAGGAACAAAGTTGTATGAATATAGAGAGTTATGAAATCGCTCAATTTTTAGTTTCTACGATGTGTGTGTGTTTGGTGTCAAAGCAACAATGAGAATTGAACTCACATATATACCTCGAAATGAAAAAAATTACTCAAGGTGGTATTATATTAAGTGTTTGTCGTCCCACATCAGTAGAAAATGAGAAGTAGAGAGTTGAGAGGCAGTATAAAAGATGAGGTTTGTGGATAGAGTAAAGCATACCTTTCTCGGCCTTTTGGCTAAGATCAAGTGTAGTATCTGTTCTTATCAGTTTAATATCTGATATGTGGGTCATTGACTCACACGATATTAACTCAATTTTTTAAGGGGGGAGGTCCATCAAAGTAGCTTGCTACTTGGGCCTTCATGCGTCGCCTAGGTTTTGCACTATAGCCCAGGCCTGGCGCACCCCACCAATTCAAGTTAAAATATTTGTGTGAATTAAGCAAATATCTTATAAAAGCAAAATAATCACAAACATATATCCTTTTATATACACATATTGAACTAAATAATTATACTATATATACCCCTTAATTAATTTTGTTTAACTAATACTAAATGAGTATCATATAATGTGTTGATATCATTGAGGTTGATAATTTTGCTCAGTATTATATAATATATATATATTCTTATAGTATCATTGACTAATGAGTAATTTCTGAACAAGAAACATTAATGATACCTTTAGTATTAGTTAAGCGAAATTATCAGTCTTAGTGATACCAATACAATATATGATACTGATTCAATATCAGTTAAGCGAAAATTATTGGGGGGGGGGGGGGGGGGGTATGGGCTGTAATATTTTTTGAAAGAATGGATATTTCTTGAATTATTTTGAATTGGAGTATGAACATGTAATTATTTTGAGAGTTTTATGACCCAGTTATGTATGGGCCGTAATATTTTTTGAAAGAATGGATATTTCTTGAATTATTTTGAATTGGAGTATGAACATGCAATTATTTTGAGAGTTTTATGACTCATTTATGTAGTTTTTCCAATATTTTTTTATTTGGCCTATGAAACTACCTTACAGATTCCCCATATTATTTGGTGTAAATGTCTCCAAGAATGCAACAAGTTCTTTTAGTGTAAAAATTAAGAGTAGAAACAACAAAGAATCACGATATTAAAACAGGAAAACCAGTAGGTATTTGGAGCTAAAGATAAAGGTGTCTTTTATACTTGTGAAAATTCAGCATGTATAGGGTGTGTTCGGTATGAAGAATGTTTTTCTGAAAAATAAGTGAACTTCTTATTTATTTTCTTCTGTTTGACAAATAAGCAAAAAATATTATCCTTAAAGTATTTGTATATAGTCTTAGACTAATCTTATGAGAGGTAGGGTGTGAGGTGGTGGAGATGAGGGCTACGAGGATGGGTTGGAAATGAGGTTTGTTGGGCGTGAGAACACAACCGTGAAATATCACTTGTGAAACATCATCCTTTATTTGGGTTTGGGACCGACAATATTAGCACTCACAAGAGTTAAATGATATCAAGGTTTTTTGCGATTGACACTCGACAAACATCCTCCTTTCCTTTATTTGAGTTTGGGACCGGCAATATTAGCAATCACACAAGTTAAATGATGGAAAAACAAAATTACTGCAGCAAAAAGGTTTACAAATTTACAAAAAAAATAATGAACTAGAGGGTAATAGAATCTTAGTTTAGTTAAAGTGTCTCTAGAATTTCGGTCATAGTCTAGGGTACTGGTGCCTTATCCCTACCAATAATAAAAAGTAACATTTCCCTCATGTTTGCTTGTTCTTCCATGATTGAAAAGCAAAAAGGTAGAGAAGTAAAAAAGGAACACCAGATGGAGATATTACATTACATTAGCAAAAAGAAGTATGAAAAACAGGAAACAGGGGGTAGAAGCGTATCTCAACGGCAGGCGAACCCGCCTCCCCCTATAAAAAAAACAACCTTGTATGCATCAAACTGAAAATTTATATGCAAGAAAGAAGAAAAGACTGGCGGAATAAACAAGTATACTGAAATCTCTTTCGCGGAATGCACTTTCTTGCTTATGCTAATAGCTAGCTGCTGATGTACAGGTAAACCATCGTACTACAAAGTAGAAAGAACATGTAGTGAATTGCATCTCACGGAACATCAGGATAAATATCTGGTAGTTACTTCACATCTCTGACCTCATTTGCCACCGCGTAGCAAATTTCACTAGATGCACAAACGTCTTGCAATGCCCATCAGTGGCACCATGCAAAAAAATTGTGTCAACAAACAATTCTTTTTTAGCTCCTCTGCAACCAACTCCAACAGTTATGTATCTTATGTGGCCATTTCACAAAGCCGAGCTCGGCCAGGATTAAGTAGTGATTCCGACATCACCCAACCCTGCAAGATGTAAAATGATCAATAACCTGCATAACTAAAATAAAAGGAATAGGCTCTTGCAAGTATGCCATAATCAAACTGGCAGAGCAGACAAACAACGAATTCACTATCATCATTCCCACTGCTAATTCCATCAATATTTTGCAATTAGGATTCGTTACATGTATAATTGTGTGTCCATGGTGTTAAAATCACGTTCATCATTAGTGGCAATTAGGATTTGTTACTTATTTTCTAGTGTTAGGTAAAAAATAAAAAATATTGTCCCAAGAGAATTTATATATAATTTAGACAATGACTATGGGGGTGGAGGTGAGGTGTGTGGGGTGGAGGATTTGGGGGAAGGGATATAGGGTCTGAGGGATGTGAGAAAGGGTTTGGAGTTGGGAAGGAGACAATTATCACAGAGTGCCACTTATTGAACTAAATTTTCCGTACTTCCAAGTAGTGAAGTCATTTTTCAAATTTTTTATTTTGAACTTGTTTTCCTAGAGAAAATGTTCTCCTAAACATCTTGACCAACCAAACATAGTAAAATTGGAAAACATTTTCCTCCGTGCAAAACACACCCTATATTCCAGCTCTTATTTCCCAACTCCGTTTTCCTTTCTTACTGAGGAGAGGAGGAACAGGAACTAAAGGACTGAGATTGAAAACTCAAATATTCTGGTTTATTTCACCTTAGCCCTTCCTGATACTTCCTCAGCTTTCTATGTTTTTTTTTCAAGTGTAATTATATGTGATTATAGGTACAAACAGAAGGTTCATCTGCAATTAGAAGTAACAATTCATCTCTATGTTTCAATTTTGTTTAAAAGTTAGAAACTAAAAAGGATATATCGAAATAGTCTAATGAAGTGGCGAATTTCGCTTCACCTGTTCTTTAGCTTTGCTCTTGAAAGGCATATATAAAGCAGAGACCATTTTATAAGATTCTGCAACATGAGCTTGAAGATCAGCAGTTGATAGCAAGGATGCTGAAAGTTCATCTTCATGTTGTTTCCTGGAGGAAGACTGTTTGTTGGTGGATGAACGAATGATGTGCAGAAGCACATGACCCTGTATTTTAAAGTTAATTAGGTATGGTAAATTAAGAGTTCCACATTCATCACATGGGTAAGTCAGATGTCTTACATGAAATGCTGCTTTCAGTACATCATCAGACTTGGCTTGATCTTTGAGCAGCACATATATGTTTTCTTTGGAAGGATTGTATGTCACTATATAATGCTCCTTCTGTTGATCAAGATTGACATGCAATTCATGAGCATGAATATAAGAAAATGGTAGAAGAAATATTTTGCCACATAACAAGCAAGAGATGAAAGTGTGCCTTGACATTCATCCTTCCTAGAAACATACCTCAAAGATGGGCTTGACAGCAAGATATGAGTTTGGATCTTGGAAAGCTTCTTTAAATCTAGGTCCTGCAACCATTTAGTTTAAATCTACAATGAATACATCTGATGAATTTATGATTAGGTGACAAAGGAAACAGTGTATTTTCCTTGTAATTACCAAGAACAATAGGCCTGTGCTGTCTCCATGGAAAATTAAATATGTCTTCCCTTGAATTTCCGTCCTGCAGTGTTGGAACTCTCCCTGAAGAGCAAGTAGCACAATAAGACATCAACTCGGAGGAAAAAGATATATGGCTGTTAATTTATCTTCCCTTTCCTGCTTTGCTTCACTCGTAGTAAGTTTTTCACATTTTTGGATAACTCCACGGGAAATCAAAATGGAGAAGAAAAGGTAAAAGAGGCAACACATAATTTCGCTAGATTTGAGTTAATAAAATGTTGGAATGTCCTATTTTCACCACAAATTTGTACGATGAACCATCCAGTTGTGATGACAGTCAGTTAACAGCAAACAAAATCATGGTATGAAAGGAGGCTCAATCATAACAGAAAAAGAGGAGTTGTGGAGGGAGAGAAGACTGCTCCCAACCTGTCCTTAGGAAAGATTCTACTGCTACTGTGAATCTTGCACGGTTCAGGGTATGCAGCACAACAGATTTCACCTAAGACATACAAAAGCAATAAGACACTTCAGTCAAATGGGAAAAAGAAAAAGGAAAGGAATCAAAAGAGTTTGTTAAGAAGGTGCAGAACTATAAATTAAAGCACACTATTTAACCTCTCGGTAAGAGCTGAAGACATATCCAAATGAGAGGAAGGCAAATGTCTTGACCAAGGATGGATTCCTTTTGGAAATCAAGATACTTAATCCTGTCCCGAGCTTCATAAGAAACAATTCACATAAGTTATTCCAGCTCAAACACATTAGTAATAAGATGCATAATAGAAACAACTAAACAGATAAATTTGAACTCTTATTCAAGTCGAAAATAAGCCCTTCAATTCCCCTGAAAGAAAAAAAGGAAACATTTTGCGGATTGTCAAACTTGTTTTTGTTATTCTTTTGTTTCTCATAATTCTTGCTTCACTCTTGTATATTCTTTTATTTTCATTTTTATCATAGAAAAATCTTACATATTCTCATTACCATAAACTGATATGTTTGGAGAGGAGTGCACCTTATGAACAATAGACCCTTTGAGATGGAAAGATGGTAAAATTGGTGTTTCAATGTGAATAATATTTTAGCTTCTGAATTGTGAAAAATCAAGGCCCAGACGCTGAAATTTATATTGAACACATTGATCGAGAAAGAAGTCTAATATTACAACACAACACACAATATGCCATGTAGTATTGGTATGTTTAAAAGACACATATAAGACGAGTTGAGGTGTCTATCTAGTCATGAGCTAAGTTTGAGTTTCTAACTTACAAATCATGCCCAAGTTTAAGGGGCTATCTAGGAATTTAGCCATTTTGCAATGCCCAAGTATAATCTAATTACAATAGCATAAGTCATCAAAATTCAGCTTGAAATACCTCTATAATAACAAAAAAGATAACAGTAAAACACTGATATTTTATTACTGTAAATATTACTCCCTCCGTTTCACAAAGAGTGACCTGGTTTGACTTGGCACGAAGTTTTAGAAAATAAAGAAGACTTTTGAATCTTGTGGTCCTAAATTAAAGTTATGTCAAATGTACTAAATTGCCCTTCAATCTTGTGGCTTTAAACATGCCACGTGAAAAACTGAAATTAAAATGTTACCAAAAAAGGAAAGAGGTCATTCTTTTTTAAACAGACTAAAAAGGAAAGGAGGTCATTCATTTTTAAATGGAGGGAGTACAATATTTATTTATTTTTGATGACAAGGGAAACCCGCAGCCGCTACCCTTTGGGTGCGGCACAGGGTAAAACCCCCGCTCCTATGCAATAGCTCGCAAACCACATAGGAGAGGTAACCCACACTAGGCAAGCCCGGTGCAACGAGCTCGACCCAGAAGGCAAACCCCTTGCTTTCGCTGGCAAGGGGTTTCGAACTTGAGACCTCCAACATGAAAGTCTCAAGCCCAAACCATTGGCCACCCCGAAGGGTAGAGGGAGTACAATATTATTGTACAAAGTTATACACATCACACATGTAACATGTTTCACTATGTTG
The DNA here is from genome assembly GCF_000226075.1 of Solanum tuberosum. NCBI lineage: Eukaryota > Viridiplantae > Streptophyta > Magnoliopsida > Solanales > Solanaceae > Solanum > Solanum tuberosum. The sequence goes on along the minus strand of NW_006239515.1, from coordinate 74,124 downwards.
ATTCGTGTCCTTTAACCAAATACTTCAATTACCACAATAAGGTGGAATGGAAGTACAGTAGCCCGGCAATTAGTGTAAAAAAAGGTACAGCAGCCCAACAAATAGTAAATCATAGTAAAGACCTTCACCATACTTAACATCTCCAAAACTACCTGGTTCAATGATTTCTTTATTTCCGCAATTCTTGAATTAAATATTGATTTGACTCGAACCCAACCCATTTTTAGCTGCGTAAATATGGGTGTATTATGTTATGACCCATTTCCTATTCAACCCTTTTCTAACCCGCCCAAATTTAACCCAATCCACATGTTTGCAACCATTATGTGTAATAATGAGACCAAACTTCACATTGCATCAAATCCAATGTTTCATGAGAGGAACAAACACATAAAAATTGATTGTGATTTTGTCAAAGAAAAGATACCCTCAAGAGACACTGTCACAAAGTTCTAACGGTCAAATGATCAGCTTGCAGATATATTTACCAATTCATTCATCAGTCCCTGAACAAGTTATATATGTAGCAAGCTTGAGGCATATGAAATATATGCACCAGCTTAAGGAAAAGTGATAGGATTAGTATGAATATTAAATATCATTGATATACTAAATAGCTTAATTTACTCTGTTGTAATGATATTGTAATTATGTATTGATTTTCTTTCCTTTCTAGGATTGTAATAATTTAAACTCCAATAGCTTGAGGATTTAATCAGGCAGTGTGTCTCTTCCTTCCCGTCTTTCTCACAAGTGTCACTTTCACCAATAAGCAAGTGAACAATTTCAGTGAAATTCTTTGAAACAATATGAAGATACAACATAACAGTAGATCACAAAGTCAATTTGCAGCTTCCCTACTATGTCAAACTTTACCGGCCCTTTGTTTCAGTTTGTCTTCCACCAAAGCCCTTGGACGGAAAAATTGAGTGAAAAGTTAGTGAGAAACTGAGTAGGTATACGACCCCATCACTTTAAAAACAGCAACAATGGCGATAAAATATAGTGACTACCTCTTCTGCCACGTTTCCCTTTCAAAAGAAGGAAATAATAGAACTGCTACTTCTTGTGGCAATGAACTTGAACCATTAATGCAACATATAGTATATTACACAACTGTGGCCGGACCAGGATAAAATTTGTTTTGAGAAGTGGTCTCAAGAGGCCATGCAATTGAAATCAGAATACTCATATTGCCAATTCAATATACTTGTTAAACATTGGATTTGATGCAATGTGAACTTCGGGATGCTTTGTGCTCGGGGCTACCCTTTTTATGTTAAGATCAAATCAATATCTTCAGCACCAGAAAAAGAGAAAAAGAAGGAAAGAAAGATTAGAAAAGCTTACTAAATCAGCTAGATTTCCAACGCATTCCCCTTTAGCTGTTACATCCCCAATATTTTCCCCTTTAGCAAAGGCCTTATATATAGGAGTACGAGTTGAAGTAGAAGTGACAGCCCCTACATTCTGCAAGCAATTCAAAATAAGCCTTGAGGGATTAGCTAACTATATATATGTCCATGCAACAGGAAAAAATATGGAAAAGAGGACAGTGGAAAACCTTTGCGACATTCGCAGCACAGGCTAAGGGAAGAAAAAACTGCGGCACGACAGCAGTTACCAGTTCAACACCAGCTCCCAACTCCATCAGAAGATCACCCGCAAACCTTAGCTGAAGGGAAACATGATGAAACAAGAATTATAAGGAAAAATGAACTATTTTAACAAAATTACAAGTTAAAGATCAACCCTTACCCATCCCATAGCCCAAACCAAGAAAACAAAATATGAACAGAAAAAGAAAAAAAAAACAAAAGAAAATTTAGAGAGGAAACAATGGTGAATACCTGTTTTAGATCATAATCAAATTTCTTTCCCTGCCGTGCATAAAGCATCTTCCCCACCCGACCAGCACCATCCTGAAAATTGCATATACTCCAGTTTGAATTCTTGGAACATGAAAGGAGCTGTTTCTTAAATCCATTTTGAGCTCATGGAATATCATAAACATGTAACAGTTAAAAAAATGTGCGCATATCTGATTTGGGTTTATTCAACGCTGAGAGAATCAGAAGCAACAGAACAGTCTTAAACTTAGATCTTGACTTCTTTAGATACATGAAGACCCCCCATAATACACACACAGAGAGACACTCAAGCCAGAAGAATTAAAACTAAGTTTTTTTCCTAGTCCGTTGTCTCATCACAATTTTCAAGATGGATTTGATTCAGGTTATGAAGCTTTCCTGGAAAATAATTCCACATGATTGAACGGGTGCACCTGCTTCTGAGTCAGAAAAAATTAAAGAAAGCATCTGCTTTTTGGGTGACAGGGATTCTTGGATAATGTTTCATCTGATATGGTGACCAATGGCAGCAAGAACAACCTAATCTATAGATATTGGAAAAACTTATGGAATTATAAGACCGTAAAAAGGATTAGTGGCTGCTAGGAGAAATTGAAAGAAAACTATTGAATTGTGTGAACCGCCTCATCTAAAAGTAAAGTTTAAACAGATAGAGAAGGGACACATTTATGTATCCAAGTATGCAACACACTGCGGCACGTGTAGGCCTATTGTTTTGGGCCAAGCACGTGACAATATTTTTGTAGATGGGTAATGATAAAGACTCTAACTCAAAACCTTTGTCAGCTCATGTAACATCAAATTGTGTGAACCACCTCATCTAAAAGTTCAAGCTCAAGAAGGAACACATTTGTTCATTTTAAGTTTGTAACAAAAATAATGTGTTATTAGGATCTTTGGGAAAATATTGGACTTTGTTAGCATATAAATAGCTTCAAATAACATGTATCTGATATGTAGACTCAAATGCCAAACTAACAACCTAACTCACAAAACTTAATTCCAACTTTTTGCATAATAATTTCCACATTCTTATATCAAGTCCCATCTCTAGGTAAAATATCAAGAGAGAGCATGCTGTACCTTGAGAATCCAGTTAATGGCTACAGCACCAGGGGTAGTTCTATGTTTGGAGACTCCTACTGAATTTAAGAGTGTTTGCGTCGTGAAAACTCCCATTGCACCACCAAAGAAGTGCTACAAGTGGAAATCAAGAGGTAGTTGGTGAATAACCACAACATGTTATGAAACATTAACCAAAAGAGCAATCAAGACAGAGCATTTATTTTGTAGGTATGTACCTTTAGTGCCCTCCATGTCATATATGGTACATAAGAAGGTGTAACGCTGTCAGGAAAACCTTCTGGAACCACATAGGATCTTATGAATGCCATGAACTCCTGCACCACGTGTACAATAGGAACATTAAGAAAAATACATTTCGAATAGAGAATCCTTGTCTATTAAGATTCATGCGCAATGTCTTACTCTCACACACAATGTCCTACTCAAACGGCCATCTTACAACATACTACTAGGCACTCCTCATAGAGACATACTTTAGTAGCTTATAGAAATTATAAAACAAGAGACAGTGTTCTGATGATTCACACCAGAGAAAACCCTTCCACTTTGCTGAAAATGTGCCTAATGTTGGAATTTCAGTATCCTACACTATATTAACAAGGTGCTGATGAAACAATTTAGAGAATTTCTGCTATAGCAATTTGATTTTTAGCTCACTCGCTAGTTCTCCACTTGATTCCTTAAGGTCAACTGAAAATTCTTTTCAACATATTTCTCCGACTATTTGAATTATTATAGATAAATAGTATATATTCTTCACCAGAAATTTGAAACTACTAGACACATAATATAGTTCTTGGTCATTGATGTGAAAGGCACGATACTGTAATCTTCCTCATTTAAGAATCTTACACAAAGTCTCATTTTCCTTTTTACTTCTGAAAAGATTTAGGGAGCCATGATGAGACAGAGCTGCTTCTATGTTGGTGAATTGGTACACCAGGCACCTGTTATTGTGGATTGTCATACAAAAACAGGCTCTCTGATTGATTAGTCAAGGTCCCGCAAGCTGTCTCAGACACCACCATCATTTTTAAAAATGAGGTAATATTGTTTATGCAACTACTCCCTCCATCTCAAATTGTTCACTTTTTAATCCGTTTCAAAAAAGAATGTCTCTTTCCATTTCCTTGCAACTCTTGAATTTCAACTCTGAACGTTACATGTTTAAAACCACAAGATTAAATTACATTTTCCTACATCCTACACGTCTTTTCGTTTAAGAGTCACAGAATTCAAAAGTCATACTTTCTTAAACTCTATGTCAAAGTGAAAACATTGTTTATACAACTAGTATTAGTAGAGGAAGCAAAACAAACTAACAAACAAACCTCAGCAGGAGCTTGTGGAGAGTGCAAACTAACAGCACGAATCGCATTCTTCTTCTTCTTCAACTTCAATTGTTCAGAACCGACACTCTCATCAGCAAAATACTTCCATCTACGACCATCGATCTCTTCACAACAAAGCAATCTCAAGCTTGAATCAACAAATTCCCGATCTACAACTCCAAAACTAGCATTTTCCGGTGCTGAACCAACCGACGGCACATAAGAAGCAGAAGCAAGATCAGCACTAATACGGAGGGTTTCACGAACAAGTAATTTAGCATCATGAGATGATGCCGCCGTTGCTGTTAGCGTCTGAGAAGAAGAAGAAGAAGTTGGAGGAGGTTTAATCTTCATTGTGATATTTTTGGCTATGGAAGAGAATCTCAAAGAGGAAGATTGAGAAGTTTTATGAAGGAAAATTTGGAGCTTTGGTAATGTCGAAAACGGAGATTAAGAGGAAAAAGTGGTGGGACATGTGGAACACACGAGGGATGAGAGCGTTTATTTTAAGAGGCGTACGTCGTTTGCATTACTCAGCATTTTTTTGGGATAAAGAAGGTGGGACCTCTATGGAGCCGGGATGACAATAGGACGGAGTAGGACTGGTGTAGATTGGGTTTAGTCAATTTGAACCTAACTTGCTCCGTTCAACATAAATTCATTCTATAAACATTAGTTCTGTTGCAGTGGTGAGATTGTTTGAGCCTTAATTAGGAGTCTCGGTTCGATTCTTGGGTATGAAAAAAATCATGTTAGGAGCGATACCCCTAAATGGACCCTGCAGTGCGTGATTCGAATTTAGTCAGAGTTTCAATGTGGGCTTCGGACATCGAGTGAGAAACAAAAAAAAAAACCTAAATTCATTTCGTTTTTCTCATCTATTTTTTTTAAACTTTACTATTCATATACAAATATTTTAAAGTTTTTAAAATGAGGAACTTTAAAAAATAGTATAATTTAGACTTAATTAGAGATTTATATCTACAATTTGTTTAATTGCGATTATAAAATATATATCGAAAATATGATTATAAAATTGAAATCTAGGTTAATACAACAAGTATAATGGATGAACACCATGTAAATCCTGTTATTGTGCAAGCACATAAAAAGAAGGGCAATACATATTGTTACACATGTTATTGTGTAAGCTCATAAAGAAGGGCAATACATATTTTCACCATATGTGTGACATTGAAAATAATCTCAAAGAATTTGTTAATTCTACATTTGTAATGTCACACAAAAACATACTCCGTAAAGCCAAAATTTAGAGAAAGAGATACATCTATTTAATATTTTATATGTATTTTATTCTCATAACTTTTAAGAAAAATTATAATTAATTATAATTTAATAAATATTTTTTTTTTTCAATTGACCGTATAACATTTCTTGTAATATTTTGTAAGAAAATAATAAGCATATATAAATTAATATACGTTATATAATAACACAAATATTTAAATCTCTTTTATTGATTATAGTTTTGAAAACTTTTTCAATAGAATCAATTATTATATAAACTATCAAAATTATTCTAAAAGTGTTTAAAAATAAAATTAAGACTTCACTTCACTAAATATGTCAATTAGGGTATCATTTTTTTCCTTATATAATATTTCATAATATTTTTCAATACAAAACCAATATTATAGTGATGGTTGACAATCTTACAAAGCCAATATTAAAGCATGATTAATTTAAATTGAAATGAATTAGAGAAATTAAGAAATAAAAAGTAACTTTAAATTTAATTGTGTATGATTTTTAATTATAATTACATCAATAATAAAATTTCAAAAAATATGTGCATAATAATTAGTAAGAGATTAACAACAAACTATTAATTTTTTTTAATTACTAATGCCTCTGTTTCTTTTTTTATAACTATTCTAAAACAAGTATTTATAGTATACATAACAACTAAAAATGAACTAGAGAGAAGTAACAATAAATACATAATTTCTTTATATTCTACTTTGCTATTTTGTTTAATCTTGCCTCTTATTGAAATTTGTTTCTTTTTTGTGCATCTTCAATACATTTTCATAACTTAATTTGGGATTTTTTTGGTTCTTTGGAGGCCCTTACTTTTTGGGGCTTTGGGGTTGAGCCGCCCTTGCTCCTGAGTTTGGTTGAATATTACCGGCGGCGCACGAGTTGAGTTAAATTCGAGCGAATCTAAATGAGTCAAGACCTAATCCAACCCAAATTTGTTTGGACCAAAATGAGTTGGATCAAAACGGGTTAAGTAACGGATTAGTAACGTGTCATAACCCAATTCGCTCAATTTTTATCAAAACGGGTTAAGTAACGTGTCATAACCCAACCCGCTCAATTTTTATTAAGTTTTAATAGCTTTATTTATTATTCGGAAAAGGGGAAAAAATGCCCTTAGCCTATTAAAATTGGTTCAAAAATGTCATCCTTCCATCCATTAGTTTTAAAAATTCCCTTAACATTTTTTTAAATTTTCAAATACCGTTTAATTAACAGAAATATGACATAAAATTAACTAAAGAAATCCATATTTCATTTGGTCATAACTTTTTAATCAAATACAAAAGCCTCATCCCACTCAATACCCAAACCCGTTTTCACCGACAATTTTAAGCTTTTCTCTGTTCTTTCTTCTCCATCTGTTCCTTTCTTTATAAAACAACATTCAATTCCAAAAACATCAGTTAATTTGCAGCACTTAACTTGGCCAAAAAACAATTGACCATTTGTTTAGTTAAATTCCATGTCATATTTATGTTAACTTTAGGGTATTTTTGAACTTAAAAAAAACGTTAAGGACATTTTAAAGCCAATAGGTGGAAGTGGAGCATTTTTAAACCATTTCTAATAAGTTGAGGCTACTTTTAACCCTTTACTCTTTATTATTTTATAAGCTTTTAGTACCTAATAAAAATAAATCTTTCTTTTTTATAACTATATATAACATATAAAATCAAAAAAAAAATATCATGACAAAATTTCTCAAAAATCAATTTGGGTTACATATCAACTTAATTTAGCTAACAAATGGGCGGACCAATAACCAACCCAAACCTAAATGAGTTGGGTCGGATTGGACGGGTTGGGTTTGATTTCACCACCTAGCTAATATTGTTAAAAGGCTTGTGTCACTAGAACCCTTTGAGCTATGAAGTTTCTATATCCCCCTTGTTACAAGGGCCTTGTACGCGTTTGTAATGCTAATTGCTAGATACTCTGATAAATAGTTCTCGTACTGCAACTCTGCAAGCTTACCCGGTCAAAGGACCCATACACGAGAGGAATACAAGTTGCATCTCGAAACAAGGGTCACCCATACACGAGAGGAATACAAGTTGCATCTCGAAACAAGGGTCACCCATACACGAGAGGAATACAAGTTGCATCTCGAAACAAGGGTCACCCATACACGAGAGGAATACAAGTTGCATCTCGAAACAAGGGTCACCCATACACGAGAGGAATACAAGTTGCATCTCGAAACAAGGGTCACCCATACACGAGAGGAATACAAGTTGCATCTCGAAACAAGGGTCACCCATACACGAGAGGAATACAAGTTGCATCTCGAAACAAGGGTCACCCATACACGAGAGGAATACAAGTTGCATCTCGAAACAAGGGTCACCCTGACAGGAACAAAATTGATAAATGTGCTATGAGCTATGTATCTGCATTGTCAGCTTGAGCATTTTGCAGGAATGTTTCTTTGTAGAGGTGTCCTGATAGAGCTCTTTACTGAAAAGGCTTGTCAGTACTTGTTTAAATCCAGCTCTTCCCGGTTATCTTATTCACTCTTTTTTCTTGCATCTGTCGCCGAATCTCAAGAGCATCAGCCCACCGGCCTACTGCTCTGTACACATTTGCTAGAAGAACATAACTTAAATGATAATCAGGATTTAGTTCCATCATTTTCTTTGCAATTCGCTCTGCAACAGTAGGATTTGTACTGCTAGTACAAGCACCAAGTAGGGTAGCCCAAAGGGAAGCATCGTTTCTGAATTCCGCACCTAGAATCAAGCTTTCAGCTTCTTCTACCTCTCCAACCCGACCTAGAAGATCAACCATGCAACTATAATGCTCGATATGAGCTTTGATACCATACTCATTAATCATTGAGAGATAATACTTTCGCCCTTCATCAACCATACCGCTATGACTACAAGCAAAAAGAACCGCGATAAAGCTGATATAATCTGGCTTAACCCCTTCGCTAATCATCTCCTCAAATACTGCAATAGCTTCTGCGCCTTTCCCATTCTGAGCAAATCCAGATATCATTGAGTTCCAGGTAACCGAGTTCCTAACATTCATTTGGCGAAATATCACATAGGCATAATTATCAAAGCCACATTTTGCATAGAGATCAACTAGAGCTGATTCCACGATAACATCACTCCAGCCACCTCTCCTCAAATACTGGCAGTGAACTTCCTTCCCTGACTTCAACGCTGCCAACCCTGCACAGGCACGAAGAACAGTCCCAAAGCTGTAAAGATCAACCTCCCCCATCGTCCTAAAGAGCTCAATAACAATGTCAAACTCACCCTTTTGGCAGTAGCCACCCATTAACGCACACCACGAAACAGAATTCCTCTTATCCATTCGGTCAAAAACATGCTGAGACTCATCAACCACCCCGCATTTTGCATACATATCCACTAAACTACTATCGACAACCACATTCCCGCAAAGACCAGCAGTCACAATCTTAGCATGAACCTCTCTACCTTGCCTCGTCCTACCAGAATTACCCAATGCAGTCAGCACACTTCCAAACGTAAACAAATCCGGGGCCAACCCATTCTTCCTATGCATTGTATAAAAGAACCCCAAAGCCTCCTCGTGCAATTCGTTCCTCGTGAGAGCGGAAATAACTGAAGTCCAACAAACAGCATCTGGTTCAGGCAATTCATCAAACAGCTTAAGTGCATCTCCTGATGCATAATTCTTACCATACATATCAATTAACGCACTCACAATCACATTATTCTCTTCAAATCCACGGCTAATCACAACCCCATGAAATCCACTCCCTAATTTCAACTTCCCAATCTCAGAACAAGCTTTAATCACAGCAGACAAAGTGAACCCATTTGGCTCAAAACCTAAATCAATCATTTCCCCATACAATTCCAGTGAAATCTTAGGCTTCCCAATACGAACATACCCCGTTATCATCGAAGACCAAGCAACAACATCCTTATACACCATTCCTTCAAAGAACCTCCGAGTTTCAAGAAATTTTGAACCCAATTTGAAGTAGAGAGCAAGTAAGCTGTTCCCAACGAAACGATCCGTTTCGAGCCCAGTTTTGATGACATGGGTATGGAATTGAACCCCATGATTGAATGAGTGAGATTTAGTACATGTCTGTATCAATGTAGCATATACGATTGGTTTTGAGGAGATTTTTTCTGTGGTTTTGAGAAGCTTTATAGCTTGAGAGAGTAAACCTGACCTGCAAAGATGGATAATTTCTGATTCTTTAGACGGAGGATTTGTGAAGAAAGTAACAGAGCTGTAATGGCGATGAACAAATAATTTCAAGAACATTGACACTATCTGAAGAAGAATTTTTTAAATTTAGCGCTTCTCCGATGGCCTTTTATAAGATTGGTTCGCTCTTAAGAAAGTCAACTTGGTTAATTTCGAAGCTAAATTGCAAAATCTTTTGATCAATGACGAAAATATACATCTTAAAATGTTGATTATCAGAATTCATATGATTTGATTTTTCAAAATCAAAACATCACAATTAAAAATGAATGAAGGAAATATTATTGAATATATGAGATAGCTACAAGATTATCTTTTTTTCATTCAAATCATAAAGAGTTGTGTTTACATATTTTCTCGTGTCCTAATAGAAAGAGAGGAACGAGGACAAAACCTAAAAATCGCTTGACTCTAAGAAAAGGGTCCGACAATCGTACATAATTGAACGAGTTTTTGGCTAAAATCATTCCTTAACTATGACTCAAATCTAATGTACATTTTTATATTATCTAAGTGAGCAAAAAACATTCTTTACTATCCAAAAAATAACAAGAATCATCCTTCATTCTATTTTTTTTAAAAAAAGAAACTCATTGAACCAATAATTTTTATTTTTATTAATTTGGTCATGTCTTAGCCACGACAAGAAGATCAAAGTTACCTAAAAAGAATAAGAATATGGATAGAAAATGAATATTTTATTCTCATAATTTAAATTTTGTGTGTTGTTAGTTTATATGTTTTTGCATCATCAAATAAATTGACTTGCAACAATACATAAGTTTTGAAATATTTATACAGTAGATTCCGATGGTTAGAAAGATTATGTAAAAAATTCATTTTAAAAATATTACGTGCAACTATTTAGAGATTTTCTCTAATAAAATATATATATATATATATATATATATATATATATATATATATATATAGTACGTATATATTATATATACAATGCAATTCACATTTTATACAATATACAGAAATACTGGAAATTTAGTGAAATTATGTAGGCGTTTTGTTGTGGAAATTAAATAATAATTACTTTATATGAAATTTTTGAAGTTGGAGTTGTATTTGGTCATATTTTTTACAAAGAATATTTAGAATTTGAATATATTTTATCTAAAGATGATTTAAACCCTCAATTTCTATAAATTAAAAAAATCACCCAACTTGACTAGCTTAACCATGTGCACATATATTCATTCGACGTGACACATTTTTTTGTTGATGGCGTGAGTTTCTTAAAAAATAGACAGAAGGATGAATCTTGCAACTTTTTGGATAGTGCAAGGATGTTTTTTGTTCACTCATATACACTAGGTTTAGGTCATAGTTGAAGAATGATTTTATCCAAAAACTCTAATTGAACATATATAACTCTCTTTTTTTTTTTTTAATCAAAGAACATATATAATACGATAATAAGTCGATATTGATTTGCATAAAATCTTGTGTACTTCACTGTCTGCAATCAAACAAATGGTATTGTTTGTTAGTGTGTTCTCTAACTACACATTTTTTATACACATTAATTTAAGCATTATAATATATATGTACAAAATGAGGGAACCCATTAACAAGACATAAGTATTTACTTCTATAAGTATAAGTATTGTAACAAAAAAAAAAGGTGAGATGACAATGACTAAAATAAAATAAAAATTCTTACAAGAAAAATATTTTCAAAAGGTCTCTCTTGTGTTTAATTTTGAATATTTTCTACAACCTACTAGTAATTAATGGTGACCAAAGTGGAAAAGTTAGTACAATAATAAGAAGAATGATAAGGAGAATAGCAATGCAAGTACATTTTCTTGAACTTTTTTGCAACTCCCTAGCCTCTGTGAGTTGTTCTGTTCCTCTTCTAACAAATGAACTTGCATGTGCCACATGACTCTCTATATCATTCAATTGTTGTCCTTGTGCTTCTACTAGTGCAGCCATGTCTAGGAAAATTTGGTGTAGTTCAATCAAATTCTTCTCAATTTCCTTCACAGCATCATGTCTTTCTTGAATTTCTGAAATTGTGTCCATAATTTGTCCTCTTCCTTGTTCTTGAATAGCCTTTTGGAGGAACGACTCGCTCTCTCCACTTGATATTAAATTATCTATAAGTTCATCATCTGCATTCTCTCCTGTTACGGTGAAGTACCTGTTGAAGACATAATGAAGTAATCATATTGAGAAATGGATATTGATATGATATCAATATTTATGGACAAAGAGACATTTCTAAATATCGAGTTGAGAAAATATAGATGAATAGACAGGGTGAAAAGAATTAGGTTGTGTCATATCACATTTGTTTTATTGTACCTATTATCTATATTATTATAGTCATAAAAGGAATGAACAAAGGGAAAACCTTTCTAATAGTACCTTCTTGCCACAGTATCCTTGTATTCTGAATTCATCTTCGCTCTCAATGCTTGAAAATCATCCATGAGAACTTTTAGTTTCTTCCCTAAACCACTAACTACGGAAGTCCTTGTTCGATCAGCAGAGGATCCTGGACCACAACCCATGTTCTTCCTATTTGCTACATTTGATCTTTCTAAGCCTTCAAGTTTTCCTTTGATGATCTTGACACGTTTCAAAACAAGTGTCACATCAGAGTCCATTCGAGCCCTAATATCCTTTACTTTTTGTGCACTATGGACGGTTTTGCTCTCTTCATTTGATTCTTGCAATCGTTTATGTAAGTTCTCAACCTCCTTCATATCCTCTTTCACATTCTCTACATCTTCGAAGAACTTAGCAAGATCAATGCTTTCGTTCTGAGAAGGACCGGTGCCCCCAGTCCCTAATTCCAAATCATCCATCTGGATCTGTTGTTTTAGGTCCTGATACTTTTTAAGCGAAGGAGAGAATAAGTCATTCATTTTATCACTACACTTTCAATAATCACCTTTTCTTTTATTTCTTTTCGTAGTAGTTTGAATTACTCTTACTTTTTTCCTCTTGTATATGCCTTCTCTCATCAATCATCGCCGGAGTAGAAAGAGAAGGCAACAAGAGAAATGCCTTCATTAAGAGAAAATAACAAACCAAGCTCATTGTTTGGTGAAGATTTGAAAGTAATATTATTAGAGGTGAACCAGTCACTTGTTAGTAGTAATCAAAATTCCACAAAAACAAATTTGAGGACAGTAGATAATATAGGAAGATTTGTTGTTTTTTGGCCACTTGGTATTACATAAAGAAACTTGCCTCTATTAATTATTTGACCAAATAGGAAATTAAATTACCCTTTTTAACTTGTAGATAAGTGTGGTATTAGTGGTGAAAGCGCAATGCATGATATATAAGTTAGACGCATGTCATGATATTAACATCTCTCTTATATATACAAAATATGGTATTAAGTGAAAATAGTAAGATGTTTATGGAATTCTGTTTGTATATTTTATGTATATTAAAAATAATTTAATTTTAAATTTTTTATTTTAACATCAATGATATGAATCTATGGCATAGTTAAACTAGATCTTCTTTTTTTAAAAAAAAAAAACTTTAATTTCTTTTCCAAATTTTGGGCCTGTCAAACACATATTAACATAGAATGAGATAGAAGGCATATTATACGTTAGAACAAGACTTACTACTTCATTTAACACGAATAACTTCAGATTACTTAAAAGATAACAATTTTGATGTACAAAACATTTCGTGTTCGAATAAAATTTTAAAAAAAGGATCGCATCTAAAGCGATATGATATTGAAAATCTTATAATTTTTTGGTAGTATATTCATGTCAATTTTTCTATTGGGGGAGGGGTCTATTGGTATAATTCTCCTAATAAATTATTGGAAAAAAAAGATTATGTATATTATTATGAGCCAAATCAGAAACAAAACCGACCTTAGCTCAGTTGGTAGAGCGGAGGACTGTAGTTGTTGCTGGAATCCTTAGGTCGCTGGTTCGAATCCGGCAGGTCGGAATTACTTTCTAATTTTTTTTTTACGAAACATTTTATAATCGAGCCGGATTTATATTATAAACCTATCTAGATAGTAAGCGTTTGGGAACACACAATATTAAGCGTCCGGCAGGTCAGAATGTTTTTTAACTTCTTTTACAAAATATTTTATAATCAAACCAGACCAATTTATAATATTAACCTATCTATGTAAGTGTTTGAGAACACGCAATATTAACTTATCTATGTAGTAAGCATTTGAGAACACACAATGTTATCCTATCTATATTCAATAGTAAGGAAAAAAAAGAAGATATATTCCATCAAAATGAAATGTTTACATAAAAAATGTGGAAAACACGCCGCTGCCGGGGATCGAACCCGGGTCACCCGCGTGACAGGCGGGAATACTCACCACTATACTACAACGACTTGTTGTTTTATCGACTACTGGTTTTTTAATTTGTATTTAATTCTTATAAAAATTGGGTGTGCGTTTTTTAAACAAAATTTGTTACTTAGTTATAATTGATTAATACTATTTCCTTTGATTAATTTGAGATATGATTCTAAAAAATATATGCTCACAAGTTGATGATGAAATATCACATATATATGACGTTTTGGATTGACTTTTCTTTATTTGTATCACCGAGATTAGGACCTTTTGCTACCCATGTAATGAGTCAACATCAAAGTGTCAAATAATATCATTGATAAGAGCTCTTGGAGTCATCGACATGTTCCCCCCCCCCCTCCCCTCCCACCTTTGATTTGTTGAGTGAAAATCCTTCCACACGGGACTCTCGAGTCATTATGATTTTGACGAGTTCATCTTTTGAATTATATTAGAAAGCTAACTCAAAATTAACAAAATTGAGCTGCTTGCTAAAGAATTTGGACTTAGTTGATAAAGACATTGAATGGACTAAAATGCTTGAACCCCTTTTGGAACAGTGTTGATAAGGTATCAAGATCGTGATTGATCTTTTCAATTGTGGGTGTTCCGTTAAAGAAACTAAAATGTCACAACTATAGTTTGCAACTTGTCAAAATTTTTAACATATTGTTGTTAGAAATGGATTTTGAACCTAACTCAACCTCAAAAGTTAGCTCTTGAAAAAAAGATTGCTTGAGACCATAATAAAGGTGACCACTCATCCCTTTTTTATTTGACGTGAAACTCTTCAACAATTGACATTTCATATAATCCTGAATAAGACAGATGGATTTATCCATTTCTCACAAGTAGGAAGATGTTCATTGACCTTATTAATTGCCTGGGTGAAGAGACTAGCTATATGAATGCTGGAGATGAACATAGGCTTCATCAAATTAATCAGGGATTTTTTGATAGACAGAAACAATGGATACAAGGACACTCGCCATCAAGAGTTTCGTAGAAAATTCAAACTTCCTTTTTTGATGTTGCGATCACATAAAAACATAAACTTTGAGGTTTTATAGCAACATAAATCTTTTTTTTGTCCATTTACATAGTGAATGATACAATTATGTTGCTTCTATTCAGTGGTTGTTTCCCATGGTCAAATAAAACGAGTTCTTTGGAAGATTATTCCAATTCTTTATCGCTCTTTAATCTCCATATAAACTAGTAAAATCATATTCAGTTTTAAAATTGAATCTACAATTTAAATACCAAGTTTATAAGGAACCAAAACCAAAAAATTTTTATATCTAGCTAAACAGTGTCATAAATAGGAACAAAAAGAGTACTAGTTAAAGCAATATACTTTAGGAATCATTTAATACGTTGGATTAATTAAGATATCATAGGATTAAGTTTAGAGTTAAAAATATACTAATTAATTAGCTTTTAGGGTTTAATTATTGTACTTTCCTTTTAAATAAAACACACTTTTGCGCTTTCTGTCTCTCCTCTCTCAGAATTAATCAATGGCGGCTGATTCTGAATCCTTCTACTTTCCTCATGAAGTTGTGACAGAAATCCTATTGAAACTTCCAGCTAAATCTTTAATTCGATTCACAGTTGTCTGCAAATCATGGTATTCCCTCATCACCAGTTTTCCTTTCATCTCAGCTCACTTCGCCCAAACCCCACAATCCGACACTGTTTTTGTTAGGCGTTATGACAGTTCTTGCAATAGAGAACACTATTTCTTGTTTGAAGACTCTAAGAATCGACCCTTTTACTTGAATTTCATATCGGAACTGCATTCCCCGTTCAAGCGCCCACTTGGGTATTTCAGAATTGTTGGCAGCTGCAATGGCATCCTGTGTTTGTCAGATGATTTGTTTGGTGAGTTGCGGAGTCTTATCTTGTGGAACCCTTCTATTCAGAAATTTATAACTTTACCAATGCCTTCAATTAATCCTCAGTCGCCTCATATGTTTGTTTTTGGATTTGGGGCTGATTTGGGTGAATCTGATGACTATAAGTTGGTTAGACTTGTATATCGTAAGAATGATGTTGTGTATAATGATCCTCCGGAGATTGAAATTTATTCGATTAATAGTGGAGTTTGGAGGAGAGTGATTGGGGTTGAGATTAAGCATTGTATAGTGGAGTTTATGTGGTCTCAGGTTTTTGTAAATGGAAATGTACATTGGATTGCGTATGATTTGGTTGCGAATGGTGGTGACCTTCGGAGTTTAGTTATGACTTTTAGTATAGCGGATGAGGTGTTTGGGGAGATTATGTTGCCGGATGCTTTAGTTGGCGTAATTGCAACAAATTTATCGATTATGTTGTTTGAGGAATCACTTGCTGTTGTTAAGTATGAGAGGGAGATAGATGGTGCTTCATGTGAAGTATGGGTGATGAAACAGTATGGAGTTTTGGAATCTTGGAATAGATTGTATCATATAAATTTGGTTGCAGGTATGGAGAAAATAGTTGGATTTAGGAACAACGGTGAAGTTTTGTTTTCAACTAGGAACAATGATCTGGTTTCGTATGATCCAAATAGTGGACGAAATAGGGGTCTTCGTATTCAAGGGAGCTCTCGCTCATTTTATGTTCAAAATTACGTGGAATCACTTATTTTGCTTAAAGGGAACAGTGTCGTTTCTGGTGAGTTGTTGGAATGAATGGGAGATTTATGGTCTGAATGAGTAGCTGGACTACAGAAGTTATCGATACAATAAAGATGAATGTGATCAGAAGGCAAGACATTTTACCAAAGTTCATGGTTGTTTCAAGGTAGTGGAAGTGGAAGATGTTTTATCAAATTTGGTAGACCTTGTTTAGAGCTATTTGATCAGAAGGTATTTTACTGAATGTTGAATTACATGGAATCACTTTTTGTGTTACATTAGTTGTTAGTGTAATCTTGTTGCTTTTTGATGTATTTCCAATTTATTATTTTGAAACCTTATCCTAATCAAGCAATGGACCTTGTCTTTATCCGTCAAGTATCCTATTATTTTGTTGTAGCTACTATGATTTTACTATCAGCTTGTTTTCATTGTTTTTTTTTTTAGCTAAATATGTTTAGCCCTTTTAAGATTACCAAATCCGGCACCCCCTTTCACCTAAAGTTGGCAGGCAATAAGGTGTTGTAGTGGCCTGACTATTTGCTGTACGCACATTATTACCTTCTCATTGCATCTAGTGTGATTTGATAAGGTGGAATTTCCATACGTGGTAGAAGGTGGAAGGTATCGAGGTGTACGTAAGTTGGTCCAAACACCACGGTCATAAAAAAAAAAGATTCCATACTTCTCCCTAATGTCGAAATTGGCATGTGATGAGGGAAATGAATAATGCTCAATTTAGCTCAATTGAATGTTCTTCCTTGTATTATAAACCCTTGATTAATTATGGCTTATCTTCTGTCCTTTTTGTCCTTGGGTGAATTTCACCTATGTGTTTCTTTCTTTCTTTTCCTACGAATTTACTTTTGGTTAGTTGTCATTATTAAAACTAATTTAGAAGTATTTAGGGGCTAACACTTATTACAAAAGAACAATTAATAACAAAGAAGTAAAGTTAGAAAATATTTGAGGAGGAGACAGTTTTCCAATCATTTGCCATAATTGAAAATTCAACTAGTAATAAAATAATGATGGAGAGTTCTAGTTCATAAATCATAAATACCATATCTTAATCCTCATCCAACCTTAACTTACCACATAATTACTTTATAAATTCACCCATATTTGGAAATAGACTTGAAGCGATCCCCCAACAATAACTAAACAATGTAATTCTCACTTAACATAACACAAGGACAAAAGAAACATTATTACTGATTCTTTAAGAATAAGTTATAAGATTATTAAGCTAATAAAATGCAAATAAAAGGTTAAGCCGGTTAGTATATGATTTCTGGATTTTCTAGCCTAAAGGTCCTAAACAAAAGATAAGTGAAAGAAATAGCTTAGCGATTTTAGCATTGGGTTTATTCCAAACCTGCAACCCGCCCTACACTGCATGATTTTTATTTAATAAATCTAAACATGTCTTGCCCCGCCCCGCCTTGACCCTCAAAAGCTATATCCGCCCCGCCCCGACATCTCAATATTTAAAGCAAATTTACCAAAATGTCTTCCATAACTAGGGTTCTTCCTATCTCTCTCTCTTTCTCTCAAAATTGATCAATGACTGATTCCGTCTCCACCTACTTTTGTTTTGAACTTTTGAGAGAAATCCTACTGAAACTTCCTGTTAAATCCTTAATTCGATTTACAGTTGTCTGCAAATCATGGCATTCACTCATCACTAGTTTTCCTTTCATCTCCGCTCATCTCGCCCAAACCCCGCGTTCCAACACCTTTCTTGTTAGGCATTTCGATAGAACTCGCAAAAGAGAGAACTATTCATTGTTTCAAGACTCTAAGAATCGACCATTTTCCTTAGATTTTACATCGGAACTACATTTCCCTTTCAAATCGAACCTAGGATATTTCAAAATTGTTGGTAGCTGCAATGGCATTGTGTGTTTGTATGACGATGTGCTTGGTCAGTTGCGGAGTCTCGTTCTGTGGAACCCTTCGATTCATAAGTTTATAAGTATTCCTATGCCTTTGATTAAGCCGCAGTGGCCTCATATGTGTGTTCTTGGATTTGGTGCTGATTTGCCTGAGACTGATGACTTTAAGTTGGTTAAACTTGTGTATCATATGAATGATGGGTTCGTATATAGTGGTCCTCCTGAGATTGAAATTTATTCGATTAATAGTGGGGTTTGGAGGAGAGTGGTAGGAGTTGAGATTAAGAATTGTATGGTGAAGTTTTTGTCGCCTCAGGCTTTTGTAAATGGAGTTGTACATTGGATTGCGTCTGATGTGGTTGTGAATGGCGGTGACCTTTGGAGTTTAGTTAAAACTTTTAGTATAGCAGATGAGGTGTTTGGGGAGATTATGTTGCCGGATGCTTTAGTTGGTGTAACTACAACAAATTTATCAATTATGTTGTTTGAGGAATCACTTGCTGTTGTTAAGTATGGGAGCGAGATAGGTGGTGATTCATGTGAAGTATGGGTGATGAAGCAGTATGGAGTTTTGGAATCTTGGAGTAGATTGTATCATATAAATTTGGTTGCAGGTATGGAGAAAGTAGTTGGATTTAGGAACAATGGTGAAGTTTTGTTTTCAACTAGAAGGAATGATCCTGTTTCTTATGACCCAAATAGTGGACGAAATACGAGTCTTGGTATTCAAGGGGTCTCTTCGTTGTTTTATGTTCAGAATTACAGGGAATCACTTATTCTGTTCAATCGGAACAATGCCAGTTCGGGTGGGTTCTTGGGAGGAATGGAGGTTTATGGACTTAATGAGTAGCTGGACTTCAGAATTTATTGATACAATAAATAAGAATGTGCTCAGAAGGTAGGGTATTTCACCAAAGTTCATGATTGTTTCAAGGTAATGTGGAAGTGAAAGACGCTTTATCAAATTTGGTATCTGATAATTATAATGTTCTGAATGTTGAACTTTTGTTTTCCATTTACTTGTGTGACATTAGTTGTTACTGTACTCCTATTGCCTTTTGATGTATTTTTAGTTTAATTGTTGGGATTTCTTATTTTTATCAGTTGATTGTCATATTATCTTCTTGTAGTTATTGTGATGTTACTATTCGATCGTGTTTCATTGTTTTTGTTTTTTTTGAGTTAAATATGATCCGTCCTTTTAAGGTTGCTAAATCGGGCAATAAGGTGTTATGTGTCTCATCAATTGCACTTGTCTGACTATTTGGCTGCATATGCAGTTGTGCACATAATTACCATGTCATTACTTCTAGTGTGATTTGATAGTCATAATTTTCATACTTCTCTGTGATGTCGAAAATGGCATGATGAAGTAAATGCATAATGCCTAATTTAGCTCAACCCTCACTAGTTGTTTTATTTTTAACAAGCTAAGTGCATATTCTTCGCTTTGTAAACTAAGTATTAAGCTAGTAATGGACCCTGTACAATAGCGTAAGACAGAGAGAGGGGCATGTACAATATCAGTGAAGCAAAGGGCCAAAAGTCTCAAGGATCTATACTTAGTATGAATTGTTGCGACCTTGTCTTCAAGACGTCTTCTATGCTCTCCAGATCGTCTAAACAACACAAGCAGGGATAGTTCTCCTTTACCTTCTTGATATGTTTGAGTACGTTGTCACCTTTTTTTGATCAAGAAAGATCATTATTTTGATCTAGACAAGCATCATGGGTTGAGCTATTTGCAGCCATGGCCACATGGATGCATTTCAAAAGCTGAACCTAAGCTTATTATATGAGGACTTAACTGTATAGATCGAATATTTTGTTGCATATTTTTCAAGTATATGTCACACAAAGTCTGATTTCGAGTTACATTACATGATTTCATATGCTACATTGCTCCATGTAGCAGTTTGTTTACTGTCCCTAGACTGAGATCATAGATCGCCTTCTTGTTGTTTTCGGGGAGTTGTTCATCACCCATCCACTTCCTCAGCTTTTTGATAGTTGGACAATTTTGTGTGGCATCCTTATTGTACGACAAAAAATTGATGTTGGCGGAGTTCTGTAACTAAAACACCGCTATACTTAGATATTCACTTAGTCACTTCTTTAATTTCACGAGTTTTGGAAATCGCAACAACATACATCTCAATTTTGCTACTAGTACTCAATACAGTAGCTTCTTCGATATGATTCAAGGAACGTAGTTCAAAAATTGCTCAAGGCCATTCTGATTCAACTAGTGTTGTATGAATGTTAAGTCCAATTAACATGATGTTGCTACTTGCTACTCTTCTTTGTATATCGATCAAATGTTTTTACAACGATCCATACTCGAAAGACTTGATTTCTTTTCTGCCACTGATACCTCACATTTAGGCTCACTGAATGTCAATATATATACACCAATGGACGTGTATTGAGACTCAATCAAGGAATTAGGGCTAGAAGCAGCTTCACTAAAGGCTGCTATAAAAGTCAGCCTTACCAAACGAGATAGGTACGTACTTCACTTGAACTCAATGAATGTGAATATCTAATTTGATGACGAACACAATCACAGAAGACGAATAATCACAATTGAAGCTGCAACTAGGGGTGTGATTTGATAGGCAGAATTTACATACTTCTCACTTGGTTCACTATCAACAGTCTTGACTGTCTGAGAGTTTAATTGAGCATCTATATTAAAGCTGGTCATGCTACTGGAACATAGAAATACTATCCTTTAGTCCAATGTCCGTCTATTAGAGCTGAAGCATGCAACAGAAACAATCCCATCTAAGTTTTAGCGTCAGGGCAAACATCACTATCCAAAAGCAAATACAGCTCGAGTTCAAATTACATGGAACTTCACAATAGACATCTCTGTTTCAATCATTTTTATGTATAACAAGAAAACTATTGAATCTTTCTAGCATGATTGTTACTGGGGTCTATCACTTTCTGTTTCTTCCATACTCTAAAGACGCCTCAGTACAATATTGACGTCGAAATTTCAGTGAATTGTCACCTGAACCAGCCAAAAGAACCAGGATAAGTCAATATTGATGTACTACCCAGCTGCTACCCGGGGATGTTTTCATGCCCCTCTTGATCATCTCTCTTCTGAGTCTTTCCGCTTCCTCAAATCGCCCATTACTAGAATAAATTCTTGCCAAAATCACAAAATTAGCAGGATTCTCAGGCTCTATTTCAAATAAAGCTCTTCCAGCTATTTCTGCCAGCTCGACTTCTCCATAAGTTCGACAAGAAGCAAGTAGTGCTCCCCAAGCTTTCGCAGTCACTTTCACTGGCATTTTCCTAATAACGTCATACGCCTGATGCAATCTTCCTGACCTACTCAATACATCTATCAAACAAGCGTAATGATCACTGCTTGCTTCAACACCATAACGAACTCTCATACGAGAAAAGTACATATGTGCTTCATCAGGTAGTCCAGCATGACTACAAGCTTTCAAAACCCCAAGAAAAGTAATTCCATCAGGCCTGACATTAGCCTTCTGCATTTGCTCAAAAACTTCAAGTGCAGTTCTTGCCTCCCCGTGAAACGCGTAAGCTGATATCAAACTACTCCAAGCAACCACATCCCTGTTTCTCATACTAAGAAACACAAGATGAGCTTTCTCAAGACACCCGCAACGCCCATAAGCCTCAATTAATCCACTCCTCAATTGAGGATCTGGATCAATATCATTCCTTATCGAATACCCATGAATCTGTTCGATCAAATTCACATCCGCCGTACCAAGACAAGCACGTAACAATGCAAGAACCGTAATCAAATTCGGCTTCAACCCCATCCTCCCCATCTCTCTGTAACACAAAACAGCCCTACTAAACCCATCCTCCGTGTCCGCCAACCCCGTGATAATCGCGTTAAAAGTAGAAGAATTAGGCTCCACATCCATCACTCGAAACAACTCCAACGCCCTCCCAACATCATTACAATGTGCGTAAACAGAGATCATCGAGTTCCAAACGACTACATTTCTCTCCGGAGATTCATCAAACAGTTGGCGTGCGTACTCTACGGAGACACATTTCCCATACATGTCAACTAATGCACAAGCGACAAAGGGGTTGGAAATGAAAGAGGCTTTGGTTGTGTGTGCGTGAATGGTTGCGCCGAGCTGAGAGAAACTCAGCGCGGCGCAAGATTTAAGGGCGAGAGGGAACACGAAGGGGTCGAGTGAATGGGAGAGAGTTGAATGGATTTGGTGGAAAAGAGAAAGGGCTTGTTCATGTTTGCCTTGATTGACATGAGATGTTAAGAGTTTTGTGTAAGAAAGCAAACGTTGGAAGTTTGAAGAAAAATAACTCATTGCTTTGTGCTTTTTGCCGCCTTGTTTTGAATATATATATATACCGTTTGGATATCAATGCGGATCGTTTAATATGATGGATAAAGAAAAATAATTTTGGAATAAGTTTTTAGTACCTTGGGTAACTTATCCAGGATTGATAAATATGACTAACATATGTTATCCTTACTTGTGGGTGGAATACTAATCGCGGGATAACTTGTCCAAGAATAAAAATATAAAATATTAAAAGTACCCCCTTAAATCTTTTTTTATAAATAAACAACTTATTTTTAGAGGGTATTTTTTATAAATAAAAAACTTATTCTTAGAAATTATTTCATGCATATTTGACAAACCATACAACTAATAAGAAAAAAACAACCTCTAAATGAATAATATGAAACACACAAATGTGCTTATTACTCCGATGAGAGTTGATCGGATAGTAAGCACTTCTAACTTTGAGATTGTGAATGCTCCCTCCAAAGGAACAAAAAGGTGGTAGTTCCAGCTTTTCTTTATAAAAAAAAACTCCATAGCCAGAGAGTGTGATGGAATGAATAAGACATTTTCAAATATTTAGCTGGCGTGATTATGTTATATTGTGAATTTGAAAAAAGAAAGTTGTTTCTATTTTTACAAGAAAAAAAATATTTAAAAATTTGAATCATGTTCAATTATGGATATAAATTGAAGTTGTTTTTTTCTTTTACTTTTTATGAGTAATTTTGGATAGAGAAAAAGTAGAAACAAATTTGTTATTATTTTTCAAGTTCTTAAAAATTCAAAAATTTAACTTCAAGTTGAATTCAAGAATTCTATGACAAGATATTTTCTTAATTAAAATTTTGAATCTGAATTTTGGATATGTTGCATTTCCCTTTTGATAGATCATATGTAGTGTTTATTCAAATTAATTCATTTAAAGGGTTTTAAATACAAGAGATTTTTAAAAAAAAGTTGAGTCGAATTTTTGAGCATGGTGTATTTTCTCTTTTAACGAACTCTATATGATGTAAAGTCAAATTAATTGAGTTAATATATTTTTAAATACGGGATGATTGAACAAAAAAAATAGAGTTTGAATTTTGGAATGAAGTAATTTAAGAAAGGGGACACTTCCTCTTAATGTATCTATGCCGTGTGAATTCAAATGAATTGATTTAGTGAATTTTAAACACCAAATAGTCTAATGAATAAAAAATTGAGTAAGAAACTTAAGAAAAAATTCAGGTAAGGGTGCATTTCTCTTTAATGGACTCTATGTGATGCGAATTTGAATTAATTGAGTTGGTCGATTTTAAATACCATATGGTTAAACATTTCTTATTCATTTAGCGATTAAAATTTCAACATTAATTTTAGGACTAATAAAAGTATCATATATGTAACAAATCCAAATTCTTGACACAATTACCCCATTATTATATAATCACCGATAATCAAATTATAACGACAACATTTAACTATTGAATTACAATAAAAATACTGAAATAATAAATAACTAAGGATAAAAATAAAAATAGAAATGAGAAGATTAGGCTATCGAAAGAAGATAAAGAGAAATAAACAACTTCTTTACAATACGCATAAAACCATTCTTTCTAACTCCTAATCCTTTTTTAACGAAGCAAAAATTGCTAAATAAATTTTACAAATAGTATTTCACATTGACTATCTCAACCCCACCCTTTAATCCTCTCCCACCCCATCTCTAACACCATAGCCCTCGTCCCCTATCACCCCTACTCTCACTTTCAATTTCTAGTATTTATTTAAATAAAATATAACTATTTTTAAAATAATATTTTCTACTTACATAATATCAAACACAATAAATAAAGCAAAAATTATCTAAATATACAATTTATTTTATCATATTCTCCAAAATTATCGACCATTTAAAAAAAAATACAAAAATTCCTACTCCATCATATTCTCGGATACATCACTCTTACGCGATGTATCGAGACACGTGTGTCTTGTATCAACAAAGGTAATGTAACGAGACGTTAAGTGATGTATCAAGTAGGTGCGTCTTGCATCAACAAAAGTAATGTATTGGAACGTGATGTATTCAAAAGTGGGAGTGTTGTATCAAGACGTTGAGTGATGTACCCGAAATCGAGGTGATGTATCATTGAGTGATGTATTCGAAATCCTTAAATTTTAAGAATTTTTTGTAATTTGAAAAAAAATGATAAATAAGAAAATCACTTATCTCTGTACCCTAAACTCTAAAACCACAACCAATAACTTCCCATTTTGTATGAATTGATTGCGGGTTGGGTTCATCGAGTTACCGATTTTTGCAAAACCTCCCACTCTTCCGAGTGAGCAATTTTCTGGTAATGGCGGAACTAAAACTCTGAACTTTAACCTCTCCGACTTCCATAACAATGGTGATTACCCTCTCAGCTCTCTTATCTTCAACCCCATTTCTCAAGAAAACCCATAAAATATCCTCAAACTTTCCTTTAAATGCTTGCCCTCGTAGTCAGATTCTTGAATTTCCCTTCTCTATAGCCAGAATTAAGCCTCTCAAACTTGAATTGAAACACAATTATTCCAGGCTTTTCGGTAGTAATTGTGGATTTCAATTAAGTAGGAAAAATGGGTTTATTGCGAAAGCTGAGAGTAGTGGAGTAGATTATGGAAACAATGTTGATAAAGCTGAAATTGATGTTCGTGGAGAGAGCACAATGCCGGATAGATTCAGGAACTTGACGAAAGAAGCTCCTGATAAACCTGTTAGATGGCCTTGGTTCATAGGTATGTTAGAAAAGCTCTATTGTATACTCCATATGTTTCAATTTGTTTGTTTGATTTTGATTTGTTACAAAGTTTAAGAAGCTAAAAGAGACTTAGGTATACAAAATGTATAAAATGCCCCATGTCACGTGGAAAGTTATAAGAGTCGTCAAAAAAAGGAAAGAAGCATTCCTTTTTAAATAGACGAGAATGAAAATAAAGACAGACTAACTAAAACAGAATAGATATAGATGATTCATATAGTCGACCCAAAGTAAGCTAGTTGATTGGTTGATATGCCTGTTAGAACTTAGATGGCCTTGATTTATAGGTCAAAAGCTCTACTTTGTGTTCTTTTTTGGGACAAAATTTGCCCCAAATAAAGCAGAACAATGGATATAGATGATTCACATAGTCGACCCCAAGTAAGCGTAGTTGATCGATTGATATGCCTGTTAGATTGGTTTATAGGTACATCAAAAGATCTATTGTGTGTTCCTTTTGGGGACAACATTTGCCCCAAATAAAGCAGAATGGATACAAATGATTCATATAGTTGACCCAGAGTAGGTAAGTTGATATGCCCGTGAAACTAATCTTTCGGTAGTCTAATTGTACTCTAGCTTTGGTGTTGTTGTATGAGAATTCGGTTGCCCTTAGGTCTCAAGTTCGAGTTCCACATTAAGTTGAATTTTTCCCATCTGTCCAAGCGTTGGTGGACAGAGTTATCCGGTATGTGTGCTGGTGCAAGGTAGCAGGTACCCCGTGGACTTATCGAGGTATGCTAGCTGTCACGGATACCACGGTTATAAAAAAGAATTGGATTCCCTTACAAAAAGAAAAGAAGTTAGCTTTTGTTTTTCTGTTTTGCTTAGTTTGATGTTTCAAGTGCTGCTGTTTCCTAATTGAATGATATGAGAATTCAGAAACGGAACAGATAAAAGGAATTGAAATAATAAAGATCATTCTGTGAAATAGACGAAGTCTGAACAAGTCTTGCTCTTATTTGAACGAAGCAAATAATGTAATCTTTGTAATATAAATGCACCCCAACTTGTTTGGAGCTGAGACTTGGTTGTTTATTATTTCCTAGTAGCAGTTCAATGGCTTATGATAATGTAGCTTAATAATGGTAAAATAGTTTTGTTCAACATACTGCAATTATATGATATATATGTGAATTATTTAAAACGTATAAATCATAGGGTTAAATTCAGCAGATATAGAAGACAATGAGAAGACCTGACATAAGGGAGATTGAAGTTCAAACTGAAGTCGGTCTTTTAATATCGACAGAACAATAGTCAAAAAGAAAACTTCTAAGTAGGCAAAGTAGGAAAATGAATTGTGCAGTTCTCTTTAACTTTTCTTTAGCACTATTGTGTGTATCTCAATTATCAACGAACCTTATTTCTTGATAGGTGAATGTGATTGACATTCATGACGGTTAGTTTCTTGATGGGTGATTGTGATTGACATTCTTTAAGAAAAGAAAGAATGTAGCATGATTTTCTCTTTTCAACCTGCCCAGCAGCGCCCAAACCCGTCCCACATAATTTATTATTGTTTTCCTTTTTAAAGACTTCTTTTTGAATGACTGATAAATTATTCTATCAAAGAAAAACATCACTAATGCAATAGCTGTAAAACATTGCATCAAAAGACAAGTATTTGATAGTTTAGAAAAACTATTTGAATATGTACAAAAAGAGTGATGAAATGAAGATTCAGAAGAGAATTGTTTATAAAAGAACAATTAATAGCAAAGAAGTAAAGTTAGAAAATACTAGGATTTTCAATTAGTTGCCATAATTGAAAATTAAACTTGTAATTAAATAATGATGGAAAGCTCTAATTCATAAATCATAAATGACATTTAGTAATCCTCAACCAACCTTAACTTACCAATCTCCACACCACGCAAAGCGAAGCCCGGTATTTAAGTGGAGAATGATAGAGGGGCGGATCCATTATCCACCGAGTTTAGAAGGTTGTGATTGGTCCAAAGGGTGGGTCACAGACGGATTTCTCGATTATAAAAAAAAAAAAGAATAGCTAAACAATTGATTCTCACTTAACCTAACACAATGGCAAAAGAAAAATAATTATTGATTCTTTAAGAATAAGTTGAGGGATTAAACTAATAAAACAAAAACAAAAGATTGATCAGGTAAGTATATGATAGCTGGATTTTCTTGCCTAAAGGTTCTTAACCAAAGATAAGTAGCAAAAATAGCTTAGCGATTTAGCATTGGGCTTATCCCAAACCAGTTGCCCTGCACTGCATGATTTTTATTAAAGAATATCTAAACCTGCCTTGCCCCACCCCGCAAAAGTTATAACCCGCCCCGTCCCGTTGTCATCCCTATTTTTAAAGCAAATTTTACCAAAAATCTCTTCTACAACTAGGGTTCTTCTTGGCTCTCTCTCTCTCAAAATTGATCAATGACTGGTTTTGACTCCTCCTATTTTCCTCCCGAACTTTTGAGAGAAATCCTACTGAAACATCCTGCTAAATCCTTAATTTGATTCGTGGTTGTCTCCAAATCATGGCATTTCCTCATCACCAGGCTTCCTTTCATCTCCGCTCACCTTACTCAAACCCTACATACCAACACCCTTCTTGTTATGCGTTGCGTCAGTACTCGCAATAAATAGCACTATTTATTGTTTCAAGACCGTAAGAATCGACCCTTTTCCTTGGATTTTACATTGGAACTGAATCTCCCTTTCAAATGCCGACTTGGGTATTTCAGAATTGTTGACAGTTGCAATGGCATCGTGTGTTTGTCTAACGATTTGTTTGGTGTGTTGCAGAATCTTGTTCTGTGGAACCCTTCTATTCAGAAGTTTATAACCTTACCTTTGCCTTCGATTAAGCCTCAATCGCTTCATATGTATGTTCTTGGATTTGGTGCTGATTTGCCTGAGACTGGTGACTATAAGTTGGTTAGACTTATGTATTATATGAATGGTGCGTTCGGGTATAATGTTCCTCCTGAGGTTGAAATTTATTCGATTAAAACTGGGGTTTGGAGGAGTGTTATGGGGGTTGAGATTAAGCATTGTATGGTGGAGTTAGGGTGGTCTCAGGCTTTTGTAAATGGAGCTGTACATTGGATTGCATATGATGTGGTTCCAAATGGTGGTGGAAATCGAAATTTAGTTATGTCTTTTAGTATAACTGATGAGGTGTTTGGGGAGATTATGTTGCCGGATGCTTTAGTTGGTGTAATTTCAACAAGTTTATCAATTAAGAAGTTTGAGGAATCACTTGTTGTTGTTAAGTATGTGAGGGAGATAAGTGATGTTTCATGTGAAGTATTGGTGATGAAGCGGTATGGAGTTTTGGAATCTTGGAGTAGATTGTATTGTATAAATTTGGTTGCAGATATGGTGAAAGTAGTTGGATTTAGGAACAATGGTGAAGTTTTGTTTTCAACTAGGAGCAATGATCTGGTTTCTTATGATCCAAATAGTGGACAAAATAGGGGTCTTGGTATTCAATGGAGCTCTCACCCGTTTTACGTTCAGAATTACATGGAATCACTTATTTTGTTCAATGGGAACAGTGTCGTTTCTGGTGGGTTCTTGGAAGGAATGGGAGGTTAATGGACTTGATGAGTAGCTGGACTACAGAATTATTGATATAATAAAGAAAAATGTGATCAGAATGTAAGGTATTTCACCAAAGTTCATGGTTGTTTTAAGGTAGTGGAAGTGAAAGATGTTTTATCAAATTTGGTAGACCTAGTTTACAACTATCTGATAATTATTATGTACTGAATGTTGAACTTTTGTTTTCCATTTATTTGCCTTACATTAGTTGTTATTGTACTCTTGTTGCTTTTTGATGTATTTCCAGTTTAATTGTTGTGATTCCTTATCCTCATCAAGCAATGTTCCTTGTCTTATCTATAGTTGAAGTGGAGCAAATTTCCATTAGTGTTTCTAGTTTGATTCGATTCCCTGTAGTAATCACCCATCCATGCCAAGTCTTGTTCCATTTGGAATCCTTCTAGTTCTATACATGTTGCTTATGATGTTTCGTTGTTTTTGTTTTTTTGAGCTCAATATGGTTAGCTCTTTTAAGGTTAGTATGGGTGTGTTTGGATTGTTTTTTTTTCAAGTAGCTTATAAGCTAAAAGTCATAAGTTGGGAATACCCAATTTTGACTTTTAGCTTATTTTTGTACTTTTTCATCCCAAAAGAAGGTGCTTAAAAGCACTATTTGTCTTTCCCAAACACCTCCAAAAAAAAACATAGAGCTTAAAAGACAAAAGCCAATCCAAACACCCAAATCCAGCATTAGCAGGAAATACATTACGCCAAATTTAGCTCAACCAAAACTAGTTGTTTTTTGCAAGCACAGACATATGCTTCACTTTCAAACCAAGTACTAGGCTAGCGCTGGACATTACAAAGTACTGGACCCTGTACAATAGCAAAAGAGAGAGAGAGCCCTGTACCAAATCAGTGCTGCAAAGTGCGGCCAAAAGTCCTTAGGATCTATACTTCAAAGTATGCATTGCTGCGACCTTGTCTTCAAAACATCTTCTATTTCTCTCATTCTAGATTGTCCAAACAACCCAAGCTTCTCTTTATCTTTTTGATACATTTTGCTCCCGTGCAACCCTACCAGCAGCTAAATAGATCCTTAATTGAGTATGGTGTCACCCATTGATTCCCTAATGTAGTTTGAAAAAATAGGTCTCATATTTGTCTTGAAACTGAACAATGAATAAAAAGATTGTTAGTATTTTCCTCCTCCCTTCCACACATACAACACCTGCTACCAAAAATCATTCTTCTTCTCAGTAATTTTGATTTAACAAGCATCATGGATCAAAATCCAGCAAAACCATCTAACTTCATACGGTGCTTCGGTTCTCCATAGTTGTAGCCATGGCCACATGGATCCATTTCGTAAGCTGAACCTAAGCATATTATAATAGGACTTAACTGTATAGGTACCACTCCCCTGTCCTTTCCAGATTATAGAGTCTGCATCATCTGATAATAATGATGCGTTCACTATCCAAATCTTGCAACAGAAGAGTAACTCTTTCTACTTCCCAGTGATCAATCCTAACTAGTTGGAATTGAATGAATACTTTATGTCGATTTGTCTCTTGTTGGAGGAAATGGAGTTCACTTATTTTTTTCTTTTCAATTATATGCGCGATCTCTCCTCTAGTCCGATACTGTCTATTAAAGCTGAAGCATGCAACAGAAACAACCCAGTGTAAGTTTTAGTGTCAGGTCAAAGAACATTATCCAAAGCAAATACAGCTTGGATTGTTCAAGCTCAAGTTACATGGAAGTTTACGAGACGTCTCTGTTTCAATGAAAATTTCATTTGGATAAAATGGAAATAAATAGATCATTTGGTGTTCATGACAAGACAGAATTCTTTTTTATGTATAACAAGAAAACTACTGAATCTTTGCAGCATGATTGTTACTGGGTCGAAATCTTCTCTATCATAACCCTGCATTAGCAGCTCCTTTGTCTTGTTTCTAAGCTGAAACTCACTTTCTGTTTCTTCCGTACTCTAAAGATGCCTTCAATACAATATTGACGTCTCACAAAGATGAAATTTCAGTGAATTGTCACCTGAACCAACCAAAAAGGAAACCTAGATAAAGTCAATCTTGATGTACTACCCAGCGGCCAGCTGCTACCCGGGGTTGTTTTCATCCCCCTCTTGATCATCTCTCTTCTGAGTTTTTCTGCTTCCTCAATTCACCCATTGCTAGCATAAATTCTTGCCAGTTTCACAAAATTAGAAGGATTCTCAGGCTCTACTTCAAACAAAGCTCTTCCAGCAATTTCTGCCAGCTCAACTTCTCCACAAGTTCAACAAGAAGCAAGTAGTGCTCCCCAAGCTTTTGCAGTCACCTTCACTGGCATTTTACTTATAACGTCATAGGCCTGATGCAATCTCCCCACGCTATTCAATACATCTATGAAACAAGCATAGTGATCGCTGCTTGCTTCAACACCACATCGAACTCTCATACGAGAAAATTACTTTTGTGCTTCATCAGGTTGTCCAGCATGACTACAAGCTTTCAAAATCCCAAGGAAGTAATTCCATCAAGCCTGACATTAGCTTTCTCCATTTGCTCAAAAATATTAAGTGCAGTTCTTGCCTTCCCTTGAAACGTGTAAGCTGAGATCAAACTACTCCAAGCAACCACATCCATGTTTCTCATACTAAGAAATACAAGATAGGCTTTGTTAAGACACATGTAACGCCCATAAGCCTCAATTAATCCACTCCTCAACTGCTGATCTGGACCAATATCATTGCTTATCGAATACTCATGAATCTGTTTGATCAAATTCACATCTGTTATACCAAGACAAACATGTCACACAG
This sequence comes from Solanum tuberosum, assembly GCF_000226075.1. Lineage (NCBI taxonomy): Eukaryota > Viridiplantae > Streptophyta > Magnoliopsida > Solanales > Solanaceae > Solanum > Solanum tuberosum. Next base: position 42,039 of record NW_006239515.1, on the reverse strand, counting down.
TGCAAGAATCGTAATCAAATTTGGCCTCAAACCCATTCTCTCCATCTCTCGGTAACACAAAATGGCCTTACTAAACCCATCCTCCATCTCCGTCAACCCCGCGATTATCACTTTAATAGTGGAAGAATTAGGCTCCAGTCCACATCCATCACTTGAAACAACTCCAATGCACTCACAATATCTTTACAATGAGTGTAAACCGAGATCATTGAGTTCCAAACGATCATATTTCTCTCAGGAGATTCATTAAATAGTTGGTGTGCAGACTCGACGAAGATGCATTTCCCGTAGCTATTGCCACCCTGTTTTGATTTTATATATTGTAGAGTAGATTTTGATATGCTTTATGTGAACCGGGAATTTATCAAAAATAGTCTCTCTATCCTCACGAGGTAAGAAACATTACGTACACACCATCCTTCAAACCCGCTTTATGAAAATTAAACTGAGTATATTGTTGTTGCAATTATTGGATAGGTTGAGAGTTTTATGTGAGAGAGCCACTGTTGAATTAACTAGTGGGATCCCTAGTCCTCTAGGTAAATTACTCAACATTTAACTGAATGCACCATTTAGTCTTCTTATAGCGTACTAGGGAAACTATCCGTGCTTCGTGAGTCTATATGAAAAATTAATAAATTAATATATTTCATTGTGTATATATATATATATAGAGAGAGAGACATCTTTTAAAAAAATTATAGATAGTTATTTTAATAATGTAGTGTGTCAGTGGTAGAGAATACAATGTAGATCTTATCATCATGCAGGATATGATATGTTCTTTAATTATTCTTTTTCAATATGCAAAATAGAAATTATTTGCCTCTTTTCAAGTACAAGCCTTTCATATGTACATAGCAAGCAAGAAATTTAGGATATATGAGTGGTAAAGTAAATGAAATAAGAGGTCATATTTTGAAATAATAATCTATTATATTAAGTTGAAAATATTATTTTTTTTGTTTTAATTTCCTCTATCTTTTGTAGGAGTACTTGATCCTTTATGCAACAACCGATCTTAAAAAAAACTTTTAGAACTTCTATGTTGTGGCTTTATTATTACATTTGTTTACTACATTCTTTTACCCATTGATAAGTATTTTTTAAAATATGAAAATGAACAAACAAGAGTTGGGAATATTATTTTAGAGTAAAGTTATTAAGAAGATAGAGAGATATGAGTTACTAACAACTTGAATATATAATTTTATTAGACATTAAGGGGTCGTTTGGTTTGAATATGAGTTATGATGGGAAAAGTTATGTTGGGATAAGTTATGTTGAGATTAGTTATGATGGGATAAGTTGTCCTGAGATTATTTCTTATTGAGTGTTTGGTTTGTTATATTCACAATAATATATATTGATAAATTTTAAGAACAAATTGTTTGTTTACAAAATTACCCTTCACTTTATTTAAACTTTTTAAATATTTCTTTGTGAGCTTTAGTTATTCATTTTTTAAAATAAAATTTTTATTTTATTTAACTTAAATATTTTTGTTTATGTATTCCCAATTTTCCATGATAAGTACCATGTGTATTTAAAAATATAACTTTTTTCTTATTTAGCTTAAAAATAGAACTTCCCTCTTAAGTTTATTAAAGAGAAGAAAATTTATGAGAAATCAAAATAATAAACATAAGAATTAGTCAAATAAATTCATAAATAAAAATTATATTTATATAGTATAATTTTTTAATAGAAAAATATGTATAATTATCATAAAAATAAGGAGTAGTAAATATTATTATACATGGTATTAAAAAAAAATGTAAATATACATAAATGTAAAAAATGATGTATAAAAAGGATTTAAAGGGACATTTTTGTCATTTACCTATTTTATCTCGGGATAAGTTATCCCGGGATTACTATACCACCCATGGGGAGGGATAACTTATCCCGGTACTAATTATTAATCCCGGGATAAATTATCCCGGACTTGCCAACCAAACAACATAATTTTTTTTTATCCCATCACTATTTCCTTATCCCATCACTATTATTTCTAATCCCTCACACCAAACGAGCCCTAAGTACACTATGCATTATGCAATGATTTTATTTGTAAAAATGAATAAATGAATGGCGAAAATAAAGGGGGTCAAAGAAGAAGAAGAAAAATGATACTAAACGATTTGGCTGCATAAGAGATGTGTCACATTATTATTTTAAAGGCCACAATTAAATAATAGGTAGGCTTAAATTTTCATAGTTATGTAACTAAGACATAAAAAATAACCTACATTATTACATTCGCAAAGTAATAAAAAATGAAAAAGAAAAACTTATAATACATTTCAAGAAAGAAAAAAATAGAGACAAAAACAAATTGTTACATACGCAAAAGAATATGCAATGATATTATAGAATAAATTATTTTATCTTTAATTTTCTTTATGAGTAAAATAAAAATGAAACTCTTCATCATAATTTCTTTGGTTGAAATAAGATAACTATATTAATTATGCTTCATAACAAAAAGTCGGATCGTAGAGACTAAATGAGTAACGTAGTCAAGATGTGTAGCTAAATTACTATTACAAGTCAAAGTAAAAAAATCTCTAGCAAAAGTAATTCCTAACTATGCTTCAAAAAATTTCCTTTCAGGCCTTTTTTTCCAAGTAGATCCGCCACCATGTTCCGCTCCCTAAAGCTATGTCAAAGCCTTCGTCATATGTTACCAATTGAAGAAATTTTTCAACACATTTATGAATAAATAAAATAAATTATTTAATGATAATAACATAAAACACAAGAAAAATATAGACAATTGTTAATATGATACTGCACTATGTATGATACTAATAATATTTTTGATCAAGTCATACCAATCAAAAAATAGTTATATCAAAAAATAAAATAAAATCTAAACTATACAACACATCTGGAAAAAAAAAATTGCACTAAAATACAACTATTTTCCTATTACTTGAAACACACAGCAGACCTGAAAATTGGTTATCTCACCTAATTTTTACATAATTTATGCATAAAAAATTTCAATTTAAAAATGTAATGAATTTTTTGGGTCGGGTCACCGGGTTGTCTGGCGGGCTACCGGATTTTGCAAAACCCCAAACTCCATTCTTCTGAGTGACAAATTCTCTGGTAATGGCAAAACTCTAAACCCTTAACAACAATGTCGATTACTCTCTCATTTCTCTCATCTTCAATTCCCACTCTCAAGAAAACCCATAAAATCTCCTCAAATTTTCCTTCTAATGCTTTCTCTCATTATCAGATTCTTGATTTTCCCTCATCTGTTGCCAGAATTAAGCCTTTCAAACTCGAACTGAAACACAAATGTTCTGGGATTTTCACTAGTAATTGTGGATTTCAATTACGTAGGAAAAATGGGTTTATTGCGAAAGCTGAGAGTAGTGGAGTAGATTATGGAAACAGTGTTGATAAAGCTGAAATTGATGTTCGTGGAGAGAGCACAATGCCTGATAGATTCAGATACTTGACTAAAGAAGCTCCTGATAAGCCTGTTAGATGGCCTTGGTTCATAGGTATATCGAAAAAGCTCTATCACATGTTCTTTTTGTAGGGAAAAAAACCGCCCCAAATAAAGTAGAATGGTTATAAATGATTCATATAGTCGACCCCAGAAGGCATAATTGATTGATATGTCTTTGAAACTAATCTTTTGGTAGTCTGATTGTAATCTGGCTTTGGTATTGCTGTATGAGAATTGAATTGCCCTTACAAAAAGAAAAGAAGTCAGTTTTTGTTTTTCTGTTTTACTTCCTTTAGATAACAGTGGTGTTTGGACTAGCTTGCTGGCAACTTGACTAATTCCACAGGGTACCTTCTACCTCCCACCAACAAAGTGGATATAAATATATAGTCGACCCCAAGCAGGCTTAGTTGATTGATTGATATGTCTGTGAAACTAATCTTTTTACAGTCTGATTGTAGTCAAGCTTTTGTTTTTCTATTTTACTTAGTTTGATGTTTCATGTGCTGCTGTTTGCTAGTGTAGTGATAAGAGAATTCATAATGGGAACAGATAAAAGATATTGAGATGAGGATAGAGATCATTCTGTGCGATGGACGAAGTCTGAACGAGTGCTGCTCTTATTTGAATGAAGCGGGAAAAAAATGTGATCTTTATAAAATGAATGTTGTTATTTCCTACTAGCAGTTCAATGGCTTATGATAATAGCTTAATAATGGTAAACTAGGACTACCTATCCTCCTGTTTGATTCTGGTTAACTCTCATCTAAAATGGAAATTATACACATTTCCAGGGAAAAGTCTTAATTGCCTAAATCGTGGATTATCTATTAGCCTCTCTTCTCTTTATATTTAGTAAAGTAGCTGTTATAAGAAAAGCACCAGAAGGAGGAATTGAACTTTACACAATTCCAGAAAACCATACACTAGTTAAAGATAACCTACTTTAGGTTGTTTAAGTAGGTTTGGGCTACGGTCATTGCGCTCCTGCCACCTCTTGGCAAAGTAGGTATATATATATATGATATATATAAGCTAATTTGTCAATTTTCTATATGTGGGCACTGATTTAGCTGAATGTGCAGTCTAGGCAGAGGGTTATGTAGTTGAGTATAGCTGCTGCTGAGTTGTTTGGTGATATTAATGGTAGTGCAGCTACATTTTCGAGCCTTCAGTAAGGAGGTCACTGTTCTCTTAATCCAATGAATGCCACAATATTTTCAACAATTCTTCAAAATTGATGTGGGTTTACTGTTATGTCTTTGTTTGGACCACATGAGAGGTACATAAGCTGCTTGATAAAAAAAATTTTGTTGATACAAGTAGAAAGAAAGCCCAAGATACCACGTAGGTTTGGGGGAGAACTTGCTGGGAACATGTATCTGCTGTTAGAGTATCGTGTACTTGTTGATCATTTGATTTCCGTACGATTTTCATTCAAGTAGTAGCTCACATTTGTGTTCTGCACTTTTCATGTGTAGCTCTCTATTTATGAATAAAATGTTCCAACTATAAACATAGAGTACTTCACTAACTCTGTAGTTGTTGTCAATATGCAGCATTGGCCTTTATTCTATATGCCTGGAGGACTGTCTTGTGGGAACTGGATAATTGGAAAAAGGCTGTGGGTGCTGTCTTTCGATTTCTCGGTTACATCTCGAAACTTGCATTGGCTGTTGTATACTACTTCATAGGGGATCAGATCACAGCTGTAATTAAGTTTATTGAATCATCAATTTACTCCATTCGAGCTTTCTACTCCAGTATAGTTGCATATGCACCAGTACAAGAGCTAACAACAATCATCATTTTGGCATCTTGTGTTCTTGCTATTGGTGAAGCGGCAGTTCCAGATTCTGTGAACAGCCAACCATACCTTCTTACAGCAGCTGGAATAATGGGATTTGCTGCTGTGAGAGGTTATATTTCCGAGCTGTTCTTTTGGTTTATACTCTTAGGCTTGTTTTTCTTTGCTCGATTTATCAAAAAAAGAGATTATGTGTCTTCCGCAATGCCTGCTGCTGCTGCATTAGCTGCTGTGGGAGAGCCTTGGGTTAGACTGGTAGTAATGGTCTCTTACGCTGCTTTGGCCATTCTGCAACACTCTAAAACACCTTTGAATAAAAGTGAAGGGGAAACTACCGGTGCAGTTAGGAAGGTCCCGGTTCCTCTGATATGTGCTGCATTGGCCATTGGTGTCCGACTTGCTGCAAAATGGGCTGGTTATCAACATTTGACTTGGATGATCGTTTGATATGCAACAAGCTTGCCCCTTTTTCGAGCTGGTAGAGCATTCTTAGTTGTTAGTTTCTACAGTGACAGCATGTTCTCTCATTTGGCAAAATTGCTTGTTGTTTCTCTTTTTATTGCCTGTCCAGTTCTTTTTGTACAACTTAGAGCTTATTTTTCTTTCAAATTTTGCTCTGAATGTTCTAAAGTTGTAGTCTTTATTGCCTTCTACATATATGAAATTTCTCAATTTTGAGTTCGGTTACAGTTTTGGTCCATTCATACCATTGTTATTAGCAAATCGTCTCGTATTTATCATTGTCATTAATGGAAACTTCAACGTGAAACGGATGAACTCCACGTGTCCAAATTGTTTGAGAAAAAAGGTCAAATTTATCTCTCGGTGGGATTATTTTATCCCACCTTCTATATGGGATAGGATCCCACCATGGGATAAAATAATTTTCAAGATCAGCTAAAATCTCAAATAAAAAATGGGAAAAGTTAATTCCAAATTTTGTCTCGAGATTATTATCTTTATTCAATGTGTCAAATGACCCTCATTATATTATTGGCTACTTTATTTAATATCATATCCCCTATAAATTATGCAATATACGTTTAAAAAAATCACACTCTTTCATTTTTAATTGTGTAAACAGATGTCTAAACTTTGATTGGTATTCATAAAATTATTGATATGAGAAAATTATGTCTATTTCAAAAGTAGTTATTTCATTATTCAATGTTATTACCTTATATATTTTGTTGCCACTTTAACTATTTTCAAATTTAATAATATGATTTATTTGCTTAATAGGTAAATCCTTAAGATCAACTTTTAAAGAATAAGAAAATAAGGCAATGATTTGGTTAAGAGAACTTATCATAATCATAGCAAAAGTGTGTTGATTGTCTCGTTAATAAAAAATATAAAAAGAGATAATAATTTGATAATTTGCATGGTAAAATATATGTTTTTAGAAATAGTTTGAGATAGTTATGATGCCTATCATTCAAAGTGAAGCTTTTTTTTAAAAAAAAAAATGAAGGAAAAAGAAACAATCACATAAATTGAGATAGAAGAAGTACAGTACAAAAATCAAAAATTAAAATGTATCTATAATTAATGGATCAAAGGTACTATTAACTAGAAATAGTAAATTGACAGATTAGATTGAATTTGGATTAATTAAGCTGAATTAAGTTAATAAATGGGTAAACAACACGAATCTCACTTTCCGTAAGTTTTTCAAATTATCATTTGTGGCAGATTTTGGTCCTAAGATACATGTATTTAGTGCATCCAGATATATGTATCTCGGATACTTGGGGTCAAAATAAGGTATAATTTGTTTCAGATATATTGTATTCAAATGGATTTGTATGTATCTAGGATACACAGACTCTCTCGCTCGCTTCTCTCTTTTTGTATTTGAAATGTCACAGATATCTTAAATATATATATATATAATGTGATTTGCATGTATTTGAGATATACCAACTCTCTCGTTTGCCTCCCTCATATTCGTTCGCCTCTTTCCTATCTCGCTCGCATCTCTCCTTATTTATATGTATTTCACATTGTATCTGGTGGGAAAAATACATATGACTTGAAATTTGATATGAAATTATTAAAAGCAACTTTCACATATAGCAAACATAAAAATTATATTTGTATGTTATGGTTATAGTTTGCATAATTGCGCTCCATAACAAATTTTATGTTTGCTATGGAGCTTTTGATTTGTATAATTTGCTACAAACTTCCAATTTTATACAAATTGTTCAGTTTTGTGTAAATTTATTTATACATTGTAATTTGTATAATAAGTTTGTATTTGTATAATTATAAGTGTATATGACGAAAATATATGTATTTGTATTTGTATATACATTTTTCTCTCGCTTTATACAAACACAAACGCATTTTATACATTTTATACCGAAATGTATAAAATGGCTAATTGTATACAGAATTAGAAGGCAAAAAAAGGGAATGTTTGCTGTGAATTATAATTAAAATAAACTATGACTATAACATTTAATTTGAATTAATATTTGCTATTTCATACCATTTTCCCAATTATTAATTATTGAGACAATATGTAATTATTTCAAACTAGGGGTGTTCACGGGTTAGTTTGGATCGGTTATTGCTCAAAACCAAAACCAAACCAACTTGATCGGTTTTAAAATTATCAAAACCAAACCAAACCAAATACAATATACATTTATCGGTTTGGTTATTATCGGTTTCGGTTTGGTTTGGTTCGGTTATTCAGTTATTAACCATACACAAAAATAAAAATAAAAATTCATTTAAAATGTGAAAAAAGTGACAACAATCCATTCAAAACGAAAAATAGTTAGAATGACTTAAATTAGTAAACTTTCAATCACTAAATTTACTATCAATAAAGCTTTAAAATTCACTATATTGGCCTAGAAGGAAGAGACAATAACATTTTCAGTCCCACAAAGAATTGATATAGACACTCATATACATGAAATCAATAAGATAAATGTTTCATCTTGGGCATTTTTGCTTTCAATAAGTAAATTATAAAGAAATTTAATGAAAATATGTATAAGATCTTTAAAATTGTTTATAAAAATAATATATTAAGTATGTATATTAATAAAATATATGTATATAATTCATCGGTTCGGTTTGGTTATTCTTCGGTTTTTTTTGAATAAAACCATAACCAAACCAAATACTATCGGTTTTCAAAAATCTAAAACCAAACCAAACC